>NW_027256882.1:103954015-104253293 GCF_029215685.1 Pituophis catenifer annectens
ATCCTATAGGTATTTACTTCGTTCTGTCACTTCTATCTTGAAAGGCAAAATATAAATAGGATATTTTTTTTAAAAAAAGAGTGACTACAGTATTGACGCTTAAAGACGATTGTTGTTGCTGCTGCTACTGCTGCTGCTGCTGTAAAATAGTTTATTATTTGAACATATCAGTGGTCCAGTACTGATGGAGAGACCCTTAATCAGAGCTGTGCGAATGCATCAGAGATAGGCTGTAATCTTAACCCATTTATATTGGTGAGCCACCTGTTCTGGAAGAATCCCACATGCTTAATAACAACAATAAATCTTTTTAGATGCCTAAAAAGAAAAGAGGTACCCTTGTGAATACAAATTAATAATGACAATAAAAGTTACCTCCCTGTATAGAAAGTCAACAAACAAAGCCATCCAGAAAACAAATAAAGCAGTTGAGGGGGAAAAAATAGAAAGTAGAAAAAGGCATGTGCAAACAGATACATCTTGAGGTGTATCTTTTTTTAAAAAAAAAGTATAAAGAGAAGCTGGATTATGTGACTTGTTTCTCTGTTTAAGTCCACTGATCATAATAAACAGCTCAGAAAATCTGAATAATTAAATGGAAGAAGGCATTCCCTTCCATTTACATGCTTTTTTTGTTTTGCAGGGAACTGGTATACGCACCTCAAACCTACTCAATCCTGAAGTCTGCACATTTCAGCCATGGCTTTTCTTAGTAGCAATACCACACCCAGAAAATAAGATATATGTTTCTTTGTTGACCATTGATATGAAGTTGATATATTTTTTGCTAGTATTTTCATTTTGAAGACCTCATCTGCATCTGTGAAAAATGTACTGGGTATAAGATTATGTTGAAAATGTCTTACCGATCTGCAATCCACTTCCAAAACTTGTGTTTCAAAATTCAGATTATACTCACGCTTCTACCTTCCCTTGCAATCTTTAATAAATTAACCTATGAAATAATTAAAATTATACTTATTCTATTTCATGGACATAGAGCTGGAATATTCCTTTGGTAGAGACTTTGTTTGCATGTACTTACAGTCACTTCCCTCATACTAGTGCAATCAAACATTTAAAAGAATGGTAGGTGATGGTAGAGAAGCATCTGTGGCCACCAGAATTTTACCTAATATTAGGACAAAAGGAAGAAGGCAGTGTGCTATCATCTCATCTGCAGCTCTAGCAACACACTGGCAAGATTTTAGAAATGGCTTGCCATTGCTTTCTTCCTAGGATTGAGAGAGAGTGACTTGTCCAGGATCCCCCAGCTGTTTTTGTGCCTAAAACAGAACTAGAATTTACAATCTCCTGGTTTGTAGCCCTGCTGTTTTTACCACCACTGCTCTTCGACTATGATCCTAATAGAACTTAGATCACTGTAACTGTTGCACTTAGAATTCTTTTCTAATGGTTGAACCGAGAGCACAAAATCTACTTTATAGCTACTATGCATTTATCTATTTATAGAGTAACTATCTTCATGCAAAGAGTATCCCTAGCCTGTTGAACAAAACAACAACATTGAACTGTCAGTGAAATCCCTTTTTAGAAACACAAGATACTGCCTCCATCTAAATTTATCATGGGAGAATACTGCTATCTTTTCTTTCTTGAGCCTGAAACAAATTTGTCTTAAAACCATTAAGTCATCCTGCTGTTAACCAAGGCAGATGCATGGAAAAATTCCAGCTTTTAATTGCTATTTATTGAATGTTTTGCTCTTTTCTGTACATCAGTTTCTAATGAACACATTGAGATATCGAGTTGATTTCACATAGAATTGAGAAATGAGGACAAATGACATGGGACTCCGCATGTGTTCAGACTTTTACTGATGTTTTTCAAAGAAAAAATAACTTTGGAAATAAAATGGATCTTGTGATTCTTTTAGCATTGCCAGAAATTGCACAGTGATAGTCTCTGGTTTAATCTCAACAGAAATACTTTGAAGCTTCCAAAATTAAAATCTTTGTAAAAGCGCTAAAAGACAACTAATTATTTCAGATATTGTTAAGACTTCTGAATCCAATATTTATTTATTATTTACAAAAGGAAGATCTAAACTGTCTATAGTTTATCCCAATTAATCTTTTTTCCAAAAAATGTACTTAGTATAGTATAAATGATATAAGAAAAATAGATTGATGAAACCCATAACATGTCTGCAAATATCTTGTCATATCATTAAAAGAAATGAGGAAGATATGTTTCCAAAAAATACATATACAACCAGTTAACTCATTTTGATTTTATAAATGGTACTTAATAGTCTCAAATTTTCATTTTGCAGTGAAGTATTAGAAATGAAACCATTAAACTAATTTGTTAAACATTATTGATCCTATAATGATACTTTTGCTTGTTAATCTGGATCTAAACCATACTATCAGTGATACATAGCATTCATATTAAGGAATTTTGTTTTATAGGGTTCACTCTTTCAGTGTTATTATTTTTTATTCTTTTTACGTTGCATCCTTTTTAAGCCACTTAATGAATATTTCAGCTCCCAGTCTAATTCTTGAAAAGGATAGTTGAAGATCCTGTATGGTAAGGCATTTCTTACAGGTATTCTGTTTTTTAATTGAAATTTCATTGGATACCATTCATTCTCATAAAAAAGGAGTTGTTTTACATGTTATATGAACAGTCATCAAGTTGTTCCTGTGTGATTCAGGGAATTCTATGAGTGAGGAACAAAGACTAAATGTTTAACAAATATTTCCAGAGACAGAAGATAAAACAGTGCATATATGATGCATTTAAAGTTCTTTATCTTATTGCTAAAATTATTATCTTTTGGGAAAGTAGATGAATGCCTTATTCGAAAGAAATTGGGTACCCATACCATATTCCAAAATATGCGGAATGGTAAAATAAAAGTGTCTGAATATCTTACAATTCTTCTATTGTGAATGTCTGCAACAATCAAACACTAATTAAAGTAATGCAGAAGTGTACATCTTTTAAGAAAAGGGAAGGATGTTATATGTTTTCCAAAAGAGATTGATAATTATGTATAGCAAAACAGACTTAAGTATTGTGAATTCTTCTGTGAATTCTTTTTTTTTGGTATAGGTAAGCTTTCTCTTTAAAGGGTTGGTTTTTAACTTTCACAACATTTGGCCTTCAAAAACTGAAAAAGTCTCTCCCTCCCCCTCTCTCCCCTACCCCCTCTCTCCCCAAAACAAATATATGACAAACAAACTTTATTTGATTCCCCCATGGTTACTGATGACTGCATTTCTCTGGCTGAGAAGCCATTTTCTGATAAGTAAGATTGAGTTTAGACAGACATCAGTGGAAAAGTGATATTCAGACCTACCTGATCAGAGTCACTCAGACATTATTCACCCAGTTCAAGGGAACATTGCACTATGTGGAAAGTCAGAAAGGTGGCCTAGACAATCTATACAGAACACTCAAAAGTAACTTGGCACTTAGAATCAGGACAGGTCAGTGATGGCTGTACTCATCAGTGTGTGATTACGAGTTTGCTGTTTTTAAGGACTGAACTCAATACAATGCTGGGACATGGTTCTGCTGTAAATGCATGACTATCCTGTCTTCTGACATCTTGCATATCTTTAGTCATGTAGAAGGTGTCCACCAGGTGACCAGCTACCTGCAGCATCTCAAGCTAATGGAACTAGGATATTTACTTACATAATCTATATTCTGCCCAGTTTCACAAACCCTGGGCAGCTTACTGTAAATATAATTGTATTTATATTTCATCTTGATTGCTTTTAATTTTTTTTATAAGTAAATGCTAATAAATCACGGGTGGGGTGATTTTATACATTGTTTAAATTAAATTAAATAAATAGTGCAACATTTAATGGAATCTCTAAGCCCCCAGAGCCACAAATAGAATAGCCACATTTTTATCACATTCCCAAACTCTAAAAGTATAGAAGATAACTGGACTTCAGGAGTTAGACTATTTCAGAATAATGGAGCTATGACCTTGTCGCTGAGCTTATGTCCCTCTAAAATGTCCCAGGGGAAGGGACTCAAACAGGCGAAATGGTACCAGTTTGCACCAGTTCAGGCTAACTGGTAGTAATAAAAGCTACTGGTTCATCTGAACCGGTCCGACGATCAGCTGTGCCGCATGATTTATATTCGCTAGAAAGCAAGAAATCCTGCTTTCTAGCGAATCTAAATTGTGCGGCACAGCTGTTCCCCCCCCCCTTGCTGTCCTACTTAGCTTCTTAAGCTTCCTTTTTCCACATGAAGTGTGCATTTGCTGCGCACTGCGCATGCGCCCATGCACAGCGTGCATTTGGCATGCACTGCACATATGCACACAGCATGTGTTTGTTACGCACTGTGCATGTATGTGCCTGCGGTGCATGCGCGAGCAGCAAACCAGTGGCAAACCACGGGGGGTTTCACCACTGGACTTAAAGCAATGATTCCCAGCCTAATACCATATAGCAGTCTGACTGTATTTGGCAAAGATAGTGATATGGATCCAAGCCATACAATTTCACATCTACCATATAAGAGCTGGGTGGCGCAGTGGTTAGAATGCAGTATTGCAGGCTAATTCTGCCAAATGCCAACAATTTGATTCTCACTGGTTTAAGGTTGACTCAGCCTTCCATCCTTCCAAGGTGGATAAAATGAGAAGCCAGATTGTTGGGGGCAATATGCTGACTCTGTAAACCACTTAGAGAGGGCTGTAAAGCATTGTGAAGTGGTACATAAGTCTAAGTGCTATTGCTACATTGGTGAAACACTGCTGAAAGAATTTTTAATCTATTAGCATGTGGGTTTCTGCATCCTGCACCAGCTAAAGTTTTCAGGTTGTCCTCAAAGGTCATCCTAAGTAGAGCACATTGTAGTAATTCAATCTCAAGGTAATGAGGGCATAAATCATAGTTGCCAGGACCTTTCTGTCTGAAAAGAACCACAATTGATGCAGCAACTGAAGCTGGGCAAAATCTCTTCCAGTCAAGAATCTGTGATAAACTTCAGATTGTGGCCTTGTTCTTTCAGGATTCTTCCCAATCCAGTATGCGTTCTTGTTTCTCACTTCATTCTGGAAAACTAAAAATGCAACTAAGATTCCTTTCCTAAGTAAAATACCACATTCCATTTTCAGTTCCATGATTCTCAACCTAATTATGATTCTCAATCTGTTGCTACAACTGAAGACAACCAAAGTGACTAAAATCATAATGAATTAGGAATAAAATATACCCTGCTCTTTATAGAAACCAAATTAAGTCCCAATAGCCATAAAAATGACAAAAGAATGCAGTTGTACTTCTAGTTAAATCAAAATGACATGAACATTCCTGAAAATGACCTTCCATTCAGAATAATTGACTTGGAGTGTTGGGATTCACTTATAAATGAAGCATATAGTTATATCAGCAATCCTAGGAGGACTTAGAATAACAGAGATACTGAAAGGAACTTTTTAAAGGATTTTGTTCTTTTTTCTACCCTTTATGTTCCAATTATTTCAAGTTACATTTCTTTGTTGAGCTGCCAATAAAAATATTGATTATTATGTATTCGTAGCTCTAGATATTTAATATTTAATTATTTTAAACTGTTTTTTAAATTTTGTATGTTCTGTTTTTTACTCTGGCTGTTCACCGCCCTGAGTCCTAATTGGAGAAGGGCGGTATAGAAATGGAAACAAATAAATAAAATAAATAAATAGATGAATCAAGACCAATTAATACTTGCTTTCAGAATTTAAAGCCAATAGTGCTTATCTTTTAAAGTGTTAGATGAAGCGGTACTCAAAGCAGTATCTAGCTGAAGTAAAAGAGTTTCTTTATTTCAAGGACTGGATTCAATTTCATTGTCACTTAGAATTAGGGAGTAGGAACATTATTCAACATAGGAATATTAAGTTAGACAGGAGCTCTACTTATTTTGGAAAGTAAACAGTAGCCCATCAAGCATTAAACAAGCATTTTGTTAGGGACCCAAAAAAAAAAAGAGAGGTTAACCTGAATTTTGAAAAGGCTACATTTGACAGCTGTAGGAGATATTCTAGTGGAAGCAGAGAGGCGACAAATGATATATCTCATCCATCAAGATCAGGGTGCTTAGTAGGGCCTCACATACTGGCTGTGTTCTAGTTCAAAATGTTATTTCAGTTCACTGATTCTTTTCAAAATAGCGTTTGGATTAGAAAATAATGGGTGACACCATTTTGAAGCTTCAAATTTTAAACTGCATTATTTGCAGTTGCATTATTCATCTTCATAGTTTGGAGATGAATTGCACAAAATGTTCTAATGAGTGAATTGGATGTGAAAATTCTATACTAGGTGGATTCGGTTCTGATGATCTGATAATCTTATTAGGGAATCTTAGTTTGGTTTTGATTTGTATTGTACTTTTTTTCACCAATCTTTTTTTTTTTTTATCTGTGGGAAAAATCTAACCTTTTCATAAATTATTTCTAAAAAGGTAAGAAAAAAACCAGTCGTATCTGCAATCATAAAGCAAGTCTGACCTGAATTGTTTTGTTATATTGAAGATGAAGGGTTAGACTTACAGTACTGGCCAAAATTGTGGAAACCTTTTGGGAAAAGTGTATTTTCTAAAACTAGCTAATAACACCACTTTTTTTTAGGAGTAGTACCATAAAATTATATATCAATGGAAAGATAATTTAATCAAGAATGTAATACAATAACTTTTATGAAGGATTTCCTATTAGAATATCAGTTATAGTATAAAGAAGAAAAGTGAAACACATAGAAAAAATGAGATGTACAAAAATTATCACGTCAGTGAATACTTAGTTGGGTAATGTTTAGCATGAATTACGGCCTTACAGTGTCTTCCCATGGAGTGAACCAAGTCTTTTAGTTCTGCAGCTGTTATAATATAATCTTTGTTGGCGGCACACTCTCTCCAATTTCTATGGCACCTCTCGCGTACTCCCATGCACCCTTCCAAAACTGTGCTTCATGCCTGCGTGCCCCCTCCAACCCACACAGTACCACTTGTGAACCTTGTTCACTCTTCCTGACCCACACTGCACTCCCATGCACCTTTCTGATCCAGGTGACATCTCTTGCACACACCCACTCATCTGTTCCTCCTCCCTGGCCTGCACAGCTTCTCTTATTTTTTTATTGTCATTGGGGGAAACTAACAGGAAGTCCAAACTCAGTGTGGGTGGAAGGAGGAGGCAGGGAAAAAAAGGAAGAGGAAAGGAGAGGAGGGGAGGGGACAGCAGAGGAGAGGAGGTTTCCAATGTTCCATGCCAACTTCCCACTAGGAAACTCAATGGGGAAATTGACGGGAAGTCAGAAGTCACTTCATTTCCACTGATTTTGAATGACTGTGGTCATTCAGTTTCTCTTTTTAGGTTATAAAATGCCTCTGAAGCAATGATCCAGTGGGTCACAGATTGTCTAGTATATCAATAGTAATCAATGGGAAATAAATTACAGAGTTAGGAGGGTTTTGTTAAGGATTTTAACCAAAAATAAATAGAATTGGGAATTTAAAAGATGAAATACAGGTACACAGATATCCAAAACATTTTAGATCTACTTGCTTATTTTTTTAATATATAAATTGACTTGTCAATGAGTCTCAATCTTTTTCCTTTACTTTCCTTGATTTTCCAGATTTGAGAAAGTGAACTTTTCCCCCAAATGTTCTTATATAGTAGCTGACAAAATCATATTTTACAATTTTCAAATTATCAAACACTGGATGTTTCCTCCCACACACAGAGAGACAGAGACAGATAATAGTTCTTGAAGAATTAACATCTTTTTGTCTTTGATCTTGACTTTTAATGATTGACATTGCAAATGATAGGTTTCTAGGTAATTGTCATTTTGCATAAGTTTTGCATTCCTTTATTCAAACTTATAGTTCTCAATTCTTTGTATCTTGTAAGAGCTTTGGTGGTGCAGTGGTTAAAGTGCAGTATTGCAGGCTAGCTCAGCCCACATCCTGTAGTTTGATCCATATGGGACTTAATGTTGAGTCAGTCTTCCATCCTTCCAAGGGATGAATGTGCCCTCTATAGTAATACTTCAGATTTGCTCTGATACATTGATGATGTTAATAGAATATTTATGATGTAGATTATTGAAGTTATAATTAGGAACAGCATTGCTTAACATGTTGACTCAACCTTTACCCTTCCAAGGCTGGTAAAGTTAGGACCCAGGTTGTTGGGGCAATATGCAAATAATACTTTGACATTATAAATCATCCAGAGAGTGCCATAAAGCGCTATGGGGGCAGTATATAAGTCTAAATGCTATTATGATCTGTTAAAATTCAAATTAGAACTTGTTGTCAGGCTCCAAATAATGCATCTATCACAAACCGATAAAAATCTGATAATTTCTAATTAAATCATTCTTCAGAATCAGGACATTAATTGTGCAGGGATAGATTTTTCTTATGAATTCTAAATAACCCTCACCATACTCCCTATTAAGGCTTCTTTTCAAAATTCTCTTTCCTTCTAAAACTCTCATATAGTTGATTGTTATTTCCTGTTGACTTACAGGGAAGGCTCCCTCTGTTCGAAAGCTTTGGGGGCAAGTGAATTAACATTTAATAACATACGTTATTAAATAGAGTATCTTGATACTCTACGTTATTAAATAGAGTATCTTGATACTCTTTCTTAATGAGAAGTTGCAGAGTATATATTGCTCTTCAAATGTTCTATATATGTCTGTGTGCATTTCTCAAAATATGAACATGGAAGGGAAAAGGGAAAATGAGCATGATTTGGTATATGATAGACCCCCAAAGCCATAATAACAGACCACTAAAACAAAGTCTTTGTGCAGAATGTACAAGTTGGCATTAGCGAGTGTATCTTAGATACATCCCTTGCTTGATCATGGAATGTACTGCTTTCTTTGGGATTAAGCCAGTTTGTTCATGGAACACTGTTGCCTGTACATCAGTATCTCTTGTTTAATATCACATTGTATTAAAAGGTCAGATGTTATGTTTCTGTTTTTACATCTGAGATAGTAAAACAGATTGCTTCTTTCTGGCAAAAGAGTAGATATTCTTAGGAACAACATAGATTCCAAAAGATTTGTTCTGTTGTTAGATTTCTTCATGAGATAGTAGCCACCAGAGGAAGTAAATAGCTGAGGGAGAATGCCCTGTATGTCTGCCTTAAACTGAAGGATAAGATTATGTGCCTATTCCCTTTCTTCTACTGAAGTTATTGAATCTACCTGGAGAACTAAAAATTAGATAGTGATTGCATGTTTTGTTCCTTAGATAAGATAGAAGATAGAGATAGGAGATAGAAGGGAGGGAGGGGGGAGAGAGAGAGGGAGGGAGGGAGAGAATGATCTAGTGTCTTTTTAGCTTCTAAATTATTTGATATGCTTAATTTAAGCTTGTAAAAAATAATCTGCATGCTCATCTTTGTAAGCAGGCATGTTAGAATTGCATTCAGATTGAACATAGAGAAATATTTTGTCAATTGGACGACACTTTTTCAGGCCACAAATCACTTATATGGGAAAACATTAGTAATGGATTAATGGTTTCTCAGGCAAAGGAAGTTATTCAGGCTGGTAGAAATCTGTATTTTCAAGAACGCCTTCATAAATTGGTTGCTTAAAAATTAAAATGCAACCAACTATTTAGAAGGGCTGCATGATTATTGTAACTTGGAATTGCACACTAACAATCACATTCAGCTGCACTGCTTGGGAGCTTCTCCGAGGTTCCTAGTTGTTTACTGTGAAAACCTCACTAGTAAACTACAAAGACTCATTATGACATCTTTTCTTTCTCACCATTTCTGCTTTATGAGTAAATATGCATAGGTAAGCCATAATGGAATGATTTATAGCAGGGGTGTCAAACTCAAGGCCACGGAGTGCTTAGATCTGGCCTGCGGGGCCACGCTGGAAACAGTAAAGGACTGGCCAACGGTGCCTCTGCCAGCAAAAATGGAGCTTGGGAGAGCCGCATGCATCTCCCAGAACTCCGTTTTCATTGGCAGAAGGCTGCAGGAAGACATCATCGCTGAAAATGGGGCCCCGGGGTGCTGCGTGGAGCCCCCCCAAGCTCCATTTTTTCGAGGAGAGGGCTGCAGGAGGCTGTCACAGTCAAAAACGGAGTGAGCCAGTTTTCACTGGCAGAGCACTCAGGCCACCATAGGCATCCCCAACACGAGTGACGTCAAGCTGGCCCCCCGAGGTCAAACACAACCCTGATGCAGCCCTCAATGAAATTGAGTTTGACATCCCTGATTTATTTACCCATTATCCTCTCTTATAAAATAAATAAATCCACATCTAATTCAGCAGGAGGCCCTTGGATGTAGATATTCCCCTCTCCCTTTTTGAGAACATTGAAGAAGGTAAAAACAAAAACAAATGCACATCATGCTTCTTCAACAAAGCCCTGTTTATAATGGAATCAATGAAATTGTTACCATTCCACATTCGTCCTTCGTTGCCTTTTACATGAAGTTTAGCTTGGAAAGTTTTTGGAAATTGCCATTACTGCAAAATCCAAGGGCCAGCCTGCTGATCTATGCAAAGTGTAGGGATCATCTAATGTGTGTCCTCAAAGATCTGCACTGGCTGCCAATTACTTACAACCAATTACTTAAGCACAATTTAAGGTTCTGATGTTCACCTTTATAACCCCAAAGACTGATGGCCCAGTTATATTAGAGAATGGCTCTCCTCTTGTTATAAATCTGTTTGGTGCTTTCTATTAGCTAGAAAGGTATCACATTAGTTATTTGACTTTTGAGTAGGTGGGAAGGGGTTTTTCTGTTCTCAGGTAGTGGAATGCATGTCCTAAGAAGGTACATTTGGTTCTTGGTGTTCAAGAAGATAGTAAAAATTATCTCTTTCATCAAACTCTTAATTTCTGTTATGAATTTTACTTGCATTAATTTATGTTTATGTGGAAAGCAGACTGAATTCCAGGCAATTATTTCCTATTTCTGATGCCTATGATCCACCCAGGAGAATCTTGGAAGCTACCAGGAGATAACTAAAAACACACATGCTCTC
This sequence comes from Pituophis catenifer annectens, assembly GCF_029215685.1. Classification (NCBI taxonomy): domain Eukaryota; kingdom Metazoa; phylum Chordata; class Lepidosauria; order Squamata; family Colubridae; genus Pituophis; species Pituophis catenifer. The sequence goes on from NW_027256882.1 coordinate 103,965,043, forward strand.
ATATGATGAGTGAAGCCATGATGTCAAAAACACAGTTATGAAAAATGGCTTTTAGATTTGTTGTTCATTTTTTTTGAAAGCTTGCATACAACGGACATTTAGGAACAATAAACCACTCTTAGGATGAGTGAAACCTTTTAACTAAACACATGATGTTAAAGAAAACCATGTGAAAGCATGAGCTTCCACAAGAGGAACAAGTAGCAGGAAGATGAATCATGAAATATCCACAGCAACATTATTGTGCAAATGCCATGGCTTCTGTATGCGAATATATTAGAAGAAAATTATGCAAATATTTATTATTCTAAAGGAAAATTTAGAATAGCTTAAGAGAAATTCTGAGCTGATGTAGAAATGGGATATAATCAACTTAAAACTGGGTGAACTGACTGATGAGTCAATCTGCTCAAGGCTGATATCAGCACCTGGCATCCCATGTTCTGGAGAAGCCCATTACTGACAGCAGCTGGAGCAGTGCTGGGAACAAAGTTGGGATTAATCACCACTTTAATTTTCTACAGTGCTTTCAATCTAATATCATTGTTTCTTCCCAGCAGGAAAACTTTCCTGCTAACACAAAGGGCAGGGGTGTTAAACTGGCAGCCCACAAGCCAGGTGCGTCATGCACAGGCCACACCTACCCCAGCTCCACGAATGGGAAAAACATTACAAAACATCACATAATGGCAACGTGACACCATGAATTTGACACCCGTGGGTTAGACTAAACAGCAAGATCCTTGGTAGCACAGCAGACTAAAGTGCTGTTAAGTAGCACCAGCTGCCTGCAATTACTGCAAGTTCAAATCTCACCAGGCTCAAGGTTGACTCAGCCTTCCATCCTTTCGAGGTAGGTAAAATGAGGACTCGGATTGTGGGGGCAATAAGCTGACTTTGTATAAAAAAGAGCACCGCTTAGGGGGCCCCCGAAAGCCCTACTAAGCAGGTATATACAAAAGTATGAAGGCTATTGCTTAACGCATTGTAAGCCGCCCTGAGTCTCCGGAGAAAGGGTGGCATATAAGTCGAACCAATAAATAAATAAATAAGATGGTCAGATCATCTTAAACTGATAACTAATCCTGAAATTTAGTCTTTCTGATTCAGTTGCTGCAGAAGTACGACTCGGCGTTTTCAAGTTACATCTCCAGTCTCTGAGCAAACATGTACTATCACTCTGAAAGTGCAAAAATAAAATCTGAAACTTAGTCTTTATTCAACTTTACCTCTGGAAATATAGGTAACAGGCAAGGAGGGATCTAGGCAGAAAAGGAGCAAGAGCTTTCAAAAGCCACAGCTGGATAAGCTTAATTGCTGCTGCATCAAATTCCTTTATCTATGTTCTATTAAACCAATTGGCAATGAGAAATTTGTAAAAAAAAAAAAAAATAACCTGCAGAATCAGTTTGAAAACCAAACCCAGCTGAATATGCTGCCTACAGTAATACTTCAGATCTGATCTGAATTGGGAACAGCACTGCTAAACATGGTTGCCTTTTTAAAAAAAACCTCACCTTTTCACTATGTTTGTTTATATTTGGCTGCAAATTATTCTGACACTTCTATAAAGGAGTTTTTACAAACTTAATTAACCACAAGCTTTTGTCTTTTCACAACTGATTATGTAACATTATCAAGTTAAAATGAAGCTTCTTCAGAACATCAGCATTATAAAGAACTTTGTTTTACTTCTAACACTGTAAGGCCAACTACATACAACTTTGAAATTAGCACAAAGTTGAGTTTATCCTTTATAAAAGTAAGATAAGGATTTGTCCCGAAGATATTATATTGATCTTTGATATTGTACATTGTTTGTGAACAATGCTGAAGAATTTCAGCCTAGAATTACATCATAGAACAAATTTATTGATGTTGACTGGGGCCTGCATCTGTGTTCCATTGAGAGAAAGAGAGAGAGAGAAAGAGAGAGAGAGAGATTTATAATACATGCTGCCTCACCCCAGAAAAATATTATGTGTTTTGCTTTGTGATTCTACCTTAAATGTTTCATTCTTGTTGGGCTCATCATCCAGGATTTAGCTTGGAGGAGGTTAAATTGTTATGTGGGAAAGAGCACAAGTGACTTGATAGATTAGTCTATAACTCGGTGTTCATTTGCAGTAGTAAATAGACTCAACAAGCTTCTTGTCTGGCCAACTGCTGAGATAAAACTCTGTTTCATTCATTTAGCGTATTCACATTCACACAGGGTAATACCCAATAATTAATCCATGGGTGGCTTTTGTGGCATATACAAACCTCTTTGCCTCAAACACAAGAAATTTGTGTGGTTGCTTAACAAATTGACTGCTTGAGATTTGTTCCAAACACTCATTTTTCATTTTGACAATCTCTCTCTCTCACCCCTTTGAGGGGTAAAAGGCTTTATGTGTACTTTTATGTACTGCATACTAAATCCAGAAACAATATATTAACAAAGGATGGAGAAAGTTACTTTTGCAGCTTTGGCATACCAAATCCCATTATGAAAATGGCTCTTATCAATAGCAGTGCATTATTTGTTTACTTTCTTGGTTTTAAAAAGGAAAAAAATGGAAGTAGGAATGCAGAATTGCACATTTTGCTTAGTTAAAGCAAACCTTTTTATGGAGCATCCAGTAAGCAGGCTTATGTCTACTTACTTTAGAACATATATTTGTGGTGCCATGTGTGAATATGAATTCTATGGAATTCCTGTTAGAATTGGCTTAAGATGGAATGTAATTATTGTTAATATCCCCTGCCCAAATGTTTGTGGAAAGAATGTGAAAAAATTCATTTGGGTTGCTTTTGAATATTCAGTCTTTAAATGGAAAGCAAAGGTACTGGAAGAATGACAGCTCTTATAAGGCAAGCTCAACATTAAAAACTCACTGCTGTTGCCATTAAGTTGAATTAAGAGAATTAGCTACATTCTTTCATAATAAGAAAGGGAGGGAAATTGGGAAGTATGAATTAGAGTGCTTGATATTAAAATAGAAAACAAAACATATTCTGTTCAGCAAACCTTCTAAACATTACAAGAACATGCATTCAGTAAGCTTAGACTTGTGTTCTAGTTAAAGCCTGAATTTATGTTAGCCAAATAGCAAATACATTCACAAAACAAATGGATGGTGATACTCAGTGGTGGGTTCCTCCCAGTTCCTCCCGGTTCCGCCGAGCCGGTAGCGGTGCCTATATGACGTCACCAAACCGGTTCTGCCCCCCCCAGCCCCCCGCATTAGTCTTACCTTTTATTTGGCCCCACCCCAATCTATTGCTGCCTCCTGAGTCCCAGCTGATGGCTAGAGGGAAGAAAACTGTTTAAACTCTTGCTGCGGACCATCCTACAGCTGATCAGTGTTAAAAGAAAACAAATGAGTAGATCGGTAGCTGCAAAAATAAATGGGTAGACCAGTGCCTGCAAAAATACAAGAGTAGATCAGTGCCTGCAAAAATAAATGAGTAGATCAGTGCCTGCAAAAATAAATGGGTAGACCAGTGCCTGCAAAAATAAATGGGTAGATCGGTACAGCTCTGCAAGCAGTTAAAAGCCTGGTAAACCAGTACCTCTGCTAAATCCTAAATAATTGTCACATGACCATCAAGCCATGCCCACAAAATAAGCCACGCCCACAGAACCAGTAGTAAAAAATTTTAGAACCCACCCCTGGTGATACTGACATCTAAAAATGCAGGCACATAGACACACACAAAACTTAGTGGACTGTACTCAAAAGGGTTAGAAATATTGCAGTTTATGTGAGTCTGGAGAAAGGAATCAAAATCAGTTTAAGAAACACAGAACTATCATTAGGATTTTTATTTCTATAGTGACAGAAAGCCTACAAAGAAACCAGATAAAGTCCTTTGGTGTTGATTTATTCCATCAGTGCAAACTCTGAAAAATACCTTTGCCAATAGAAGAGAATATTTATAGTTCAGGGTTGAACTGTGCAGTCCTTGGTGCTCTCTGAGCTTGGTTGCAGAAATTTCATTACCCAATTAGGTAACATCTTCAGTGCTAAAAGGGAATAGAGTTTTACTCTCTATTTTTACAGTATATAGTGGCTTGCCCTTTCAATACTGGTGGGAGTGTTGTTTTCTTCTTGGTAGTTCCTTGATTAAACTGTTTTTTTTTAATTGTTGGATTGTTTGTCTCAGTTGGTAGTTCCTTGATTGGGATATTGTTTACTGCTTCACTGTTGTTCTGGTTTTAATCCTGGTGTTTAAACTACTATTTGTCTGGGTATTGATTGCTGGTGCACAGGTGTTATGGTATTTTTGTTTCCTTTTTAGCTTTTTTATTGTCTCTTTTGAATAGTATATAAATGTTGTTTATCTCTAGATGCCTGCTGATGGCTGATTGTCTGAGTGCCAGGCTTCCAGGAGTTCTCTAGTGTTTTTGGACTTGCCTTGGTCTAGGATGCTCATACTTTCCCAGTTGAAACTACGGTTAAGTCTTTTCATCTTTTCTTTGGACTGCTAGTTGTTATTTATGGATGCACTCTGCTAGTCTCCTGCTATCTGTCCTACATAGAGACTGGTACAGTCCTTACTGTATGTTGAAGATGATTCCTGTTTTTATTGCTGGGTCTTTTTGGTTTACTTATGATGTTTTAGAAGGCTTTAGCAATAGTACTTAGATTGATATATGCTTCACAGTGCTTTACAGCCCTCTCTAAGCAGTTTACAGTGTCAGCATATTGCCCCCAACACTTTGAGTCCTCATTTTATCCACCTCAGAAGGGTGGAAGGCTGAGTCAACTTTGAGCCTGGTGAGACTTGAAACTGCCAAAAGGATCCTGGAAGTGTAGCTCCTCTATACCAGTGTATGCTTCTGGAATGAGATTCCCCTGTGATCTGGACGGCTCCCACCCTAGTGGTATTTCAGAGGGCCTTTGAATACTTGGCTGTTCATATAGGCCAGAGGTGGGCAACTATGGCCCTTTTATGACTTGTGGACTTCAATTCCCAGAATTCCTTAGCTAACATGGCTGGCTCAGGAATTCAGGGAGTTGAAGTCCATAAGTCATAAAAGGGCCATAATTGCCCACCCCTGATATAGGCCTTTGGCTGTGCTAGTTGCAGCTCCTTCTGAGTAAAGTGAATGCTGCCCATTTTCTTGCCATCTTTTGTTCCTTTGTCTTTATTGTTGTATTGTTATTTTTCTGTATTTTTACTTTTTGAACCACTCAGAATTATTTGGAGATAGGTGCTATGCAAATAAAATAAATATTTCAAATGGAAGAATGGAAAAACCTATTGTGACAAAGATTAATATGTTATTATTGTGATGTAAGATTTTGTGGAACAAAGACTAGCTAATCAGAATTCAACCTTTAAGATGCCCTTTAAAACAAAAGGAGCTAACCTCTAGGAATGTCTATCAGTATGAATTTGTTATGACATATATATCTCTGTCTTGCCTTTATGCAATATGTATGTATTGTGAGATAAAGGCTTCATTATACACTAGGCTTCAACAAACAGAAGGCTTGCCCTGGAAATATTTTGACAGTGCCCCACTGGTGGCATCATCCAAGGAGAGCTACAAAGAGAGTTGCTTCCAGAAGAATCTCGGGTGGGCAGGAAGTAATTGCCTGGACTGAGAGAACAGGATGCAGAGTTTATAAACATCCAGCTACCTTCCACAGATGAGACTGAGAGATGTAAGGAAAGGAAAGCTAAGAGTTTTATAGATACATAAAAATGGCTGAATATTTTCAAAGGGTTAAAAAGCTGCTGAGTTTTATTCCTGTTCTGATAAGAGCTAAATTAGAACTGGGCCTGTTTTCAAATTCAAACCCCATATTTATTTTGATGGATGTGATTGTTCATAGTTTTTGAAGAAATGTATTTCATTTTTATTTAATATATTTTATTTAATATATTTTATTAATCATGCATTATAATAAATAAATACATTGTGGTAGATCCCCCCCCCCCTTTCTGTTATCATTTTGTGGAACATAAGATGTCTATGTGGACTACAGTCTGGATAATGAGACCTCCCAACTCTTCTCATTACTTAAGGATGATGAGGTTATCTAAAAGCTGTCAACATTTCTTTTCTTTTGTCCCCTCACCATGTATCTGGTGGCATGGCTACTGATTTACACCTTCTTCATATTATTCCTGTTAAGTGCTGGGTTACAATAAGACCCACTCATCAATGACTTGATGTGGATTAATATATGAAATATGTAATGTGTTACTGAGATCTGAGGGAATGAAATGGTTCTGTCTCAGTCACGTTTACTTGATGTCACTGGGCAGCATTGGCACAAATAGGGTTTAGAGAAGTGAAACTATGTTCCATTGCAAAAAATTGTTTTGAGGGCATTTAACTGGCATTGGACTAATGACTAGTGTGAGATACTCTTGGTCTAGTATATAACCTGCTACCCAAAGCCTTCTTGACTAAGTGAATTGATATTATATTAAATTAAATGTTGGATGATTCCAAAATTATGTCTTGGAGGCATTAACATTCATAATAAGATTCCTTTAGGAGGACCAGATTGTAGTTTCATGGCCTCCACAAAATCCTGGATCATGGATTTTGGAAGGCATAGTTTTCAAAAGTCAGAACTGGAGAATCTGCTGAAGTACTTCTTGACTAATGAAATGAAATGAAATTGAATAATCCATTAACAACATCTTCAATTCAGTTTCATCTCTAGTACTATGTACTTGGCATTGTCCCTGGGTTTAATGGAGCTTTGGGTAAAAAAATAAATTGTGAAAGTTTCACCCTGAGATCTATTGTGTGGTTGTGATGGCCACAAAATCGATTCATTTGTGACCTCCATGGTATCTTAAGTTGCTATTTACTTATAGAGAGCCATGGAGGTGAACTTGGAGAAGCTGCTAGAACAACAGCAGGTGCAGAGGAGGAAGCACACTGTATGTTAAGTCCAGGAGATTCAGAGAGTATGACAAAGAGACCCAAACATGAAAACTATAAGAGAGAGAGAGAGGGAGGGAGGGGAAAACCCAGGCACACTTGCCAGATTCTTCTGTCAACTCTCAATAAAGGAGAGTTCTATTCTAGTGAAATTAGTTTCCTGATCTGGTCCACTTCATAGGACTGACATTATTAGAGTTCCTTAAAAATGGTCAAAGGCTTGTTATCATCTTGTAAACTGTGTTATTATTGTGAAATAGAATTTCATGAAAAGAATTGTGGAGGATAGGATACATTTCAAAAACAAAATGTCATGCTGATTGGTTCCTACAGTAATGGTTGTTTAAGAACTTTATCTGCTTATTTCTTGATTAAATCAGGACTTGAGCCAAACATTGTGGTCTGTTTTCAGGGTTTGCCATCTACTGTCAGATAATTGGGAGAGTGGTTACTGTAAACAAGTCAATTAATGTTTGTAGCAAGAGACAAAAAAAAAAAGTTGTGTGCAATTTGCTTTTCACCTACAGAGTTTTTGTTCCCATTTTAATTGTAATTAAGCAACAATCATTAATCCTGGAATTAATGTTACTGGAATAGCTCTCTTCTAAACAAGAAGTATAAATACAAGAACAAAAAAACAGAACCACTCCTTTTCACTTTTAATAACAGAGAATAAAATGTTTGTTGTAACATTGTATTATTCTTGGTACAAGCCCTTGATTTCTGATTCTAATCAATTTCTAACAATGTTGTCAATACCTATTCATTATTATAAAAAGTTATATTTCCATGTTTTCGTAATCATATTTGTTGGCCTTCTAATGTTGTAAAATACCATTTGTAAAACAGACCTTGCAAATTGGATCAAAAACTGTTAATTTAATTTTAAAGAATTACATTCCATCTTCCTTAGAAACTAACCAAAACAAAAGACATTATTTATATTTATTGCTGACCAGAAGCCTCTTATGGATTTTTTGTATAAAAATGAACTTGTGAATTACGTTTTTGATGATTAGATAGGATAGATTACAGAAACAAGAGTAATACAATGTAACTTCAGAGAGAGAGGGAGAGAGAGAGGGGGAAAGAGAGAGGGAAGTCAAAATATGTACTTATAACTGCTGTGATTATCAGAAGGCACATCTTCATACTTTTTTATTTATTTTTCTTTAACTACTTTTTTTCTTGCACTTTTTGCTTTTTCTTTTATTTCTTTTTCCTTTCTTAATTTCTATTAGTTTGTGTTATCTTTTATCTATTTGTTTAACAGTTTCAATAAAATAATTTAATTAAATTGAACAAAATCAGCAAGAAAGTAAGGTTTAATTTAAAATTCATGAAGTGGACAAACTTATTTATAACACCATAATTTCATATTTTTCACACTTGTGACAGAAGAATTTTTTTTATCATATTTCTGCAATTATTAAATATCAGATATTTGAGATAGTAAAAAACAGCCCATTTAGGAGACAATGTATAATTACAGAAGCTGGATCTTTTGACATCATAATTTATATTATATTCTTGATAAGGTCTAATAGATTTCTAATTGCTACATGTATCCAAATTGATAGCCAGGAGCTCTTTCAAACTTGAATCTTTTTTTTTGGTCTCTAAAACATCATTACAAAAAAGGACTGACACCCAGTGTTCATTTTTGTTCATTAACCTAATGTTACGCTTTTTCCACTTAAATAAATCATGATTTTCTACTGAACCTAGAAACTTGGTTGAGTAGCAAAGTAAAATGATCAAGATAACTTATTGAAGTAGACAACTATATCAATTTTGATAAATTATAGACAAATTGTTGTCATTACAGCATCTAAAGAAATAGAAATAATGAAACAAAAGAGTCTGAATATTTTATAGGGAATACATATATAAATGTAAAAAAGCTAAACGTTGATATTGATCATGGTATGAAAACTGCCTGTAAATTTTCTGTTTATATTAGAACCTGGATCGTGCACTGGATCCATATAAATATATGATTTGGTGTTTGGACAATTTGAATCATAAAGAGATTTCTTAAATAACTGGTCCTATTCTTGTTCAAGTATTGTTTAAATCAGCTTCATTGATTATGTGCCATAAAGTCATTTTCATCTCCTAATAACCGCATAGATTTTCTCCATGACCTAAAACTGAATGACCCACCAACTTAATTCTGGATGTTTAGACATCTAAAATCTTGAAAATCGATTTCTGTTTGGCAAATGTAAAAATGTATTGGGAGTTAGAATGCAGTAAGTTTTGTGTCCTTATAATTGGCCTATTCTGGTCAAAATGTTCTTGTTCTGTCATCTCCCAAAAAATAGCAATAGCAATAGCAATAGCAATAGCAATAGCAATAGCACTTAGACTTATATACCGCTTCATAGTGCTTTACAGCCCTCTCTAAGCAGTTTACAGAGTCAGCATATTGCCCCCAACAGTCTGGGTCCTCATTTTACTGACCTTGGAAGGATGGAAGGCAGAGTCAACCTTGAGCCTGGTGAGATTCGATCTGCCAAACTGCTGGCAACCAGTGATCAGCAAAAGTAGCCTGCAGTACTGCACTCTAACCACTGCGCCACTGAAGCTCTTATAATATTCATTTCTTAAAACATTACTTCAAAAATATTACAAAACATTTTTTTTTCAGGACTGCTTTTTAAAGATAATTATATTGTTGTTTTTCAAATAATACTGTTAGCAAAAATGTGCTGAAGTTACACAGAAGCTAGGAACATATTTATAGTTTACTTGTTTTAAGTGTAGAGGACAGAAGTGATCTTTCAAATCAATTTTTATTAAAATGGCTTCTCTTTCAGGAGATAGATTCAAATGGCTCAGAAATAAGGATGGTTGGCAGAGTTCTGAGTGAAATAATCTACCTTTAAAATACAGCATAAAATGCCTGTTTCAAAGACTAGATTTGATTTTTTAAAAAATACGTTTTGATTGACTGATTCATTATGTGCTGTCAAATTGGTGTTGACATAACTAAGCTTGTTCTAGGATGATGTCCTTAACCTTGCCATTAAAAGGTGCCATATTATTTTACTATTAAAATGAGTAATCAATTTCTTTTAATGAAGACACTAAAATAATGTTATTGTTATAAATGATACATTCTGAAATCTGATATTCTTCTGATGTATTGCTACTACAGTAGTAAGAAATCTCAGTGCTATTAATATTGGAAAAACTGAAAGTCTTAGATGTAACACACTATAAGGTAAAGGTAAAGGTTCCCCTCGCACATATGTGCTAGTTGTTCCCGACTCTAGGGGGCGGTGCTTATCTCTGTTTCAAAGCTGAAGAGCCAGCGCTGTCTGAAGACGTCTCCGTGGTCATGTGGCTGGCATGACTAAACGCCAAAGGTGCACAGAACGCTGTTACTTTCCCACCAAAAGTGGTCCCTATTTTTCTACTTGCATTTTTGCGTTCGAACTGCTAGGTTAGCAGAAGTTGGGACAAGTAACGGGAGCTCACCCCGTCACGCGGCACTAGGGATTTGAACCACTGAACTGCTGACCTTTTGATTGACAAGCTCAGCCCTTACACTATATTATGAATCAAAAATCTGTTAAGGGGGGGGGCGGGTTAAGCAAAATAGGATGAAGATAGTACCAGTTAGTTTCCATGACTTCTCTGTTTTCTGAGTTACCTCTCTTTCAATGAGTGGAGCAAAATGGATTTTTGTGATTTACTCCTATTGTAATGCAAAGTACTTGTAGGTGGTTTACAGTAATCTCTAACAGCATCTAAAACCCCAGTTTTACAAAGGCCCTGCTCCTGGCAAAGTAAAATCTGCTAGAACTAGATACGTTGATCTTTTTCTTTCCCTTTCTCATACATATTTCCTTCACCAATGAAGAAAATGTAATTCCACTAAGGACATGGATTTAGTTTATTTCTTTTTTGGGCCAGGAGTTTTGCACAGTGTTATTACTGTAGCCAACAAAGTTAATGTTTGATTATTGCTAATTGAAAACTGACCCATGGAGGTAGACTTTTTCTCTAATATGTGTCCGGTGACCTTTGGAAGACCTTTGCATATGTAAAATAATGAAGGCAGGAAACAAACAAACAAACAAGGCAGTCCTTCAGAATATCATTTAATGGACATCACTTAATCCCATTCTGTAACTTCTATGATCGAAGCTTCAAGTAGTGTGGGAGGTGCATCTCTAACTAGGTTGGGCTCAAATGGATAATATAAATATAAATATCAGTAATCATATAAAACTAATTATTTTAAATCCTACAACTTTAGATTGAGGAGCTTCAGAAATTTAAAATGTGAACTAATTTTATAGATAATGATGATGATTATGATGATGATTTGATCCTGAAACTTCAGTCCAAAGTTGATAATGATTATTTATTTATTTATTTATTTATTTATTTATTTATTTATTTATTTATTTATTTATTTATTTAATTTTTATACTGCCCTTCTCCCGAAGGACTCAGGGCAGTGAACAGCCAGGATTAAAATACGTACAATATGAAAATTAAAATAATTTAAAAAATAATTAAATCAAATTTGGCTTCCCCAATTTAAAACCCCTTACCCATAAAATTAACCAATTAAAAATTTTAAGCCAGCCCTTATTTCAGGCTTGCTGAAATAAGAGTCTTCAGCGCCCGGAGGAAAGTACGGAGGTCCGGGATCAGTCGTATCCCTGGGGGTAGCTCGTTCCAGAGGGCGGGTGCCCCCACAGAGAAGGCTCTCCCCCTGGGGGTCGCCAGTCGACATTGCTTGACCGACGGCACCCTGAGGAGACCATCTCTGTGGGAGCGTATTGGCCGGTGGGAGGTTATCGGTGGCAGATTTATCTCAATGCAGATAAAACCCATTTTTAATTCTTCTACATAATTCTGTTGATTTTAAAGGTTGACAATTACACAACCTTAATGCTCCTACATACATTTTAAAACTTGAAACACAATATGCTCTTTAAGATAAAATAATTCAATGCTTTTACCTGTTATCTGCTTAATTTAGTTTACATTGTGCGTAGAGATGTGCGAGTTGATTGTTTATAAATGATTGTGTGCATGTATGTGTTCTGTATTTTTGACAAGCAGGGGGTGGAGAGAGAAAGAAAGAGAAATCTTTGAAGCTTGGTATCATCAATACATTTTCACATCATTATTATAGATAAGAATACAATTAATAAATTCATTTAAAAGAGTTTTCTTTTCTTTCCATGACTTGGGTAATAACATTTCTTAAAAGTCATGGTCATTTTCTTCCCAAATTTGTATTAACCGTTTTAAAAAAATTGTCACAAAATTATTAGCTCTGCTAAGTACCCAAAGCCAGGAAATTAACTCCAGAGGAAGGCTAAGAGTACTTTATTGAGACAGGGTATGGTATAGAATTTAGCTAGTTTAATTGTGCAATACCTCTTGTGCTTTCTTATAGATCAGTGATTGGGGAGGTATCTCTTGAGTCCCTTCCAAATTAATATTCCAATATTAATTAATATTGAATTGGAAGATATGCAGTTAAAAATGTTTCAGTCCCTTTTACTTAAACAACAGCTTTTGCATATTTCCATCGTGGTCATTTTTTCTTACCCTCTCTAAATTAATTTGAACTATAGTAAACCAGGATTTAATAAAAATGGGGAAAGTTTTTACTGAAAATCCAAACTAAAGTCAGCTCTATCTCTGACCTGCAAATCTGACAACTGAAAATATTGTTGCTAGCTAATTTCTTTCAGGAAGACCTGAAGTAGAAGTATAGAAGTGGTACTACTTAATATATTATAAAACATTTATTTATACAGTAGTATAAATAAAAGAAGAAATAAAAGAAATATTCTTCCCTGTAATGTTTGCTAAGTAGTTTTAGTCTTACCTCATATAGAGCAATGACTCCCATCTGCTGTACAGCAATTTTTCAAATATTTGTAGAGTACTATTACATATCCACTTAATATTTTTAAATACAAAGTAAACACATCTTTTGAAGATTCCTCATATGATTTGTTTGCTTATCAGCCTCTCTCACTCTTCTCTTGATGCACACTTTAACACACAAAACTGAACACAGCAGTTCAAGTGTAGCAATGCAATAAAGAACAAAGCTATTCTTTTCAATGGGAAGGACATAGTATATCAATTAATATAATATAGAATTATATTCAGTTTTTTGCAGCTACATCTCAATACAAGATTCATATTTAATGTGTGATTCACTACAATATCTACTTTCTCTAGTATGATGAAAGAGATTTAAATCACTTGAATTGTCAGGATAAGTCAATGGTACCTTAACAATCTATGTCCGATCTCATGCAAAAGCGGAAATACTTCCAGTAAAGAAACAAGATAAATAATAGCAAAAGATGGGGGCTTCCGGTTTGGCTTCCGTCGCCGCCAGACGGTCTTTCAAGACCGCCAGCCTCGTTGCCTGTAAAGAGCCGTCTCTACAGCTGAGAGACGGCTTGAAAAACTCCGTCTCCTTGAGGAGACGTGAGATAGAGCCGGCGAGGACAGGTAGAGCCCTCTGCGAACTCCCCAGAGTTTTTTATTACTCTTGGGGAGGAAGCAGAATGTGGCTCCCTATTCAGCTCGCTGTTGCTCCGGGCTTCGGGGGAACTCTGCTTTTTGCAGAGCCAGGCGATGGGACCAATCCAATTAATGAAAATTAACAGATTGTCTAAACAAACAGGATGAAATCCGGATTTGGGACCCTAAATCGCAAGTATTTCTAACAATTTTATAAGTGATTTTAAAAGCGAAGAAAAAAAAAGTTTAAAATGGCGACTGGCTGAGGCTTGAGAAGAAGAAAGCTGAAAGCGAAAGTCCTTCCGCCTGAATAGTTTAATATGTTACAAAGTATCTGAAATAATAGCGCTGGCTAGTATTGAAGAGAAAAATTTCTACTTTATGTTTCTTCCTTCTTAGAGACTTGATACTGATACCGTTTGGAGAGAAGTCTTTTTCTTTAAAAAGAGTTTGTCTGTGTGGCAGGATGGCGTTAAAACTGACAAAGCTAGACAAACAAGCAGCGGGGGGGGCTCCCCCATTTACAAATCATATGAACAAGTTTTGAGCTTGCAGATTCAGAAGAATGGTTTTAAAGACGTAAAGGAATTTGTTTTGGAGGAGATGGCAAGACATGATGAGATTGTGAACCAGAATCTTGAAAAATTCAGGCAGGAAATTAAAGAGTTCGTACAACGAAAATATGCCAACCTGAAACAACAGATTGTAACAGCTTTGAAAACTTCCTCAGAAATAGTTATAAAGATGGATAACGATACCAACTTAGAATTAGAGTCTAAAATGAAGGAAGCTGATAATAAGTTTTATAATTTGGACAATAAAATACAAAGAATTGAAAATGATTTGAAAAATATTCAAGACAATAGCTCAGAAGTAAAGCCTAAAATAAAGGAAGCTGACCACAAGATTTACAATGCAGACAATATAAAACAAAGGATTGAAAAAGAAGTTATAATGATGCAATACAGGTCCATGGAATTTGTGGTCAGAATGAGGGGAATACAGGAAAATAACAGAGATGACTTGAGAAAGATGTCTGCTGAAGTTCTGGCTGGGATTTTAAAGGTTAGTCCTGAAGAGGTATCCTGTAGGATTGATAAGGTCTACAGAGTGAACTCTTGGGTTGCAAAGCAAAGGCAGTTGCCTAGAGATATGGTGGTTTACTTTACTGATAGAGTAATAAGAAATGATATTGTGCAAAAGTCTTTTAACTCCACTCCGGAAAGGAACGGAAGGAAGATTTGGATATATAAAGAGCTGCCGTCTAAGATGTTAAAAGATAGAAAGGACTTTGGATTTTTGGTGACTGAGCTAAAGAAACAAAACATCCCATTTAGGTGGGATGCTCCAGTTGGTATAATATTGAGATATCAAGGAGAAAGATATCAACTAAATACTGTTGAAAAAGCGGAAGAATTTTACTACAAGGTTTTTAAAATGGATCCAACATCTCCATGTATGCCATCAGTGTTAGGAATACAGGAGGGGAATAAAGAAAAGCAAAATGAACAAGAGATTGAAACTCAGCCTAAGCAGATTTATTTATTTATTTATTTTATTTATTATATTTCTATACCGTCTTTCTCCCGTAGGACTCAAGGCGGTGTACAGTCAAGAAAAATATAGACACACAAACATCATAAAATTGCTAATTAAAATTATTACTTAGTTTGGTCAATCAAATAAAACCCAGAATTAGATAACATTTAAAAAATCATTCACATGTTCGTATGTTTAGCCCCGCCTGTTGGGGGGTCTTGAGGGCACGGCGGAAAGCACAGAGATCAGGGATATTCCGTATCTCCGGGGGCAGTTCATTCCAAAGGGTTGGAGCCCCCATAGAGAAGGCCCTCCCCCTGGGAGTCGCCAGTCGACATAATTTGACTGACGGTACCCTGAGTAGTAGCAGTAGTACCCGTGAGAACGAACTGGTCGATGGGAGGCTATTGGTGGCAAAAGACGGTCTCGTAGGTACCCAGGTCCTAAGCCATAGAGCGCTTTAAAGGTGATAACTAACACCTTGAATCACACCCGGAAGACCACCGGGAGCCAGTGCAGCTCACGTAGGAGGGGTGTTACATGGGCGTAATGAGCTGCGCCCATAATCACCCGCGTGGCTACGTTCTGGACCAGTTGGAGCCTCTGGGTGCTTTTCAAGGGGAGCCCCATGTAGAGAGCATTACAGTAGTCCATACGGGAGGTGACTAGGGCATGAGTGACCGTGCGCAAGGCGTCCCGATCCAGAAAGGGACGCAACTGGCGGATCAGGCGAACCTGATAAAAGGCACCCCTGGCCACGGCCGTCAAATGATCTTCTAAAGATAACCGTGAATCCAGGAGGACACCCAAGTTGCGGGCCCTCTCTGTGGGGAGCAAGATCTCATCCCCTATTGTCAGTGATGGTACTAGCTGACTATACCAGGAAGCCACAGCCACTCGGTCTTGGAGGGATGGAGATGGAGGTAATGGAAAAACAACAAGTTGCAGAGGCTCTTTTGGATGAGCCGCTTTTGGATTCTCCTTCAGAGGTTATAGCTGGATTACCTACAAATACAAGAGAGGCGGCTTTGGATTTTAATGTGATGTCTTATCAAGTTATAGACCAGCATGGAAATCAATCAGCTGATATGCAAGTTCTAGAAAGGCAACTAGGATGGAGATCTAAACCACAAAAAGCCAAGAAAAGAAGAAGCAGGTCCTACAAACTAAAAAATTTTAAACTAAACAACAGTCTAATGCCAGTTACTTAAGAGACGACTAAATATAATAAGCGGGATTTATAGAAGGCTGATACATGAAAATATAACTGAGGCAAATTATTGACTTATACTATTTTGAGAAGAATAACAGATCTCTGCAATGCTGGTGCTTTTGGGATGTGGAAGATGGCCTCTGATTGAGTGGATTGGAACTTTCTATTTTGGACTCTTTGAAAAATGGATTACGTATATGTTGAGTTATGTGGCAAGAGATCTATGGGATTGGGCATGGAGAAGATCTGGTTGTTACCCCAATGTGGTGGTTAGAATTAACAATCTAGATAAAAGACACTACAGAAGATACTACATGGAATATAAATATAAAGTCACTCGGGTGGTTTTTTATATATGAAAATACTTATTATTGATGGGGGCAGATGGTAATTGAAGATACTGAATATACTGTTGGAAGCTGAACCTGATATTACCCTAACATGGGTGATGGAATTAATAATCCAGTTGAAAGACATTACAGAAGATATTATATGGATTACAAATTTAAAGTCATCTGAGGATTTTATTTATATATGGAAATATCTTTTAGTGGTGTGGTGCGGGCAGAAGAACAAAGATATTAAAAATATTATGTATGTTAGACCTGTAGGAAAATGGGTGGAGATAGGTTATTGATTGTTTAGTTTAGGAAAAGGGATGTTATGTTTAGATATAAATATATGCAAAAGATTTGAATTAAGAGATATATGTTTGGGGGTGGAGGAAATGGGTAGATTATGAGTTGAATAAATGCCAAATTAGGATTTATTATATAGTTTTATAGCTGAAGGTTGCTTTGAAATGTATAGTATAGTATAGGGGGATATAATAATAATGTTAGAAAGAAATGGTTAGCATGAGGGGGGTGGTATAAAAGGATGGTAAAGTATTATATAATTTGATGTTAATTTGGATTTTATTTTGGAGAAGCCATGGGTGGGAGGGGAGGGTGAGGGGGGATTAGGGTGGAGGGGGGAAAATGGGGAAAAATCTGTATTTGAAAAACTTTTTCAATAAAAAAAAAGCAAAAGATGGATTATTTGTTTATGTATTTTCATTCATTATATTTATATGCTCATCTAAAATCACAAATGTGATTCAGGGCAACTAACATAAAAATTAAAAACAACATATAAAAATCACAAACCAAGATTCTAAAAAAATACTTCACAGCTGTTTCCCTTGGAAACAGACTCATCTAGTGTCTTGGCTCAGTGCTGAATAAAAAGTACAAAGCTTCAACTCCTTGGAAGAGGCCAGCAGGGTCAGCACCATCTGCTTCTCAACCGGTGCACTTTTCTATATGGCAGATGCCATGAGAGAGAAGGCACATCTTTTGGTGACATTGTTTAACAGAAGAGAGCCAGAGCATGCTGCCCTGCTGAACCTTGTGGAATAGGCCACAGGTGGTCCCATTAATAACCCAGTCCTATGAAAGAGTATATAGATGATGATCAGTATATTATATTCTGCCCAGAAGCTTACCGAGAGCCAATACAGCTTATAAAGCAGTGGTGTTACATGGACTCATTGAGGTGCACCCATAACTACTTGCTCTACTGTAATCTGGACCATTTGCAACTTCCAATTGGTATTCAAGGAGACCATGTAAAGCAGAATGCAAATGGAGTACAAGTGGCACTCAAGATGCAAACAAAGGCCATCCTGGCCACAATTACCACATACTCTTCAAAATGGGAATGAGAGTCCTGGAGAACCTTCAAATTGTACACTAATTCTATTTGGGGAACTTAATTTCCCCTCTAGAACTAATGATGGAAAATTGCCATACTTGAGACACTGTAAACTCCACGGCCACTTGGTCATGTTAGAGTTGAGCCTAAGTCTGTTCTTCCCTGTCAGTCCTCCAGGGGCTCCTGACACTGAGAAAGAACATTGATAATACATTTGGCTGGCTAGGGATCAAGATTTATAGCTGATGATACCTTACCACCTGGCTTCAAGCAGATCTTCAATAGGAACAGAGAGAGAGTAGAGTCTGGAGAAAACCTGTAAACTAGGGACTTTGGTCTAGACTTCTCCAGCTCCCCATTAACCAGACTACAACTGACCCTGGAAGGAAGAAGAAAATTGTTGCAACACCGTGCATATGCTTCCTAGAAATGTACTACAGTATGATTGATAATATCAAAGACTCCTGCAAGATCAAGAAGAGCCATGATGGATGTAGCGCCACCATTCCAATCCATTGGATATCATCTGCAATCATGATCAATGCCATATTCAAGACCTGAAACACAATAGAAAAAGGTCTAGATAATTTGCTTCTTCCAGGATCTTCCAAAACTACAGTGGGATGAAAATTGTCTAGTAGTGGGACATCTAGCGGTGGATTCTTAAATAGTGACAGAAGCTATCTTCTTAAGTATAGGAGATACCAACACCTTCCCTCAAAGGTAAATTGACTACCCCCTGAACCCAACCACACATCATTTCCAGGGAACTTTGATCATTGAAGATTGATGTAGATATAATATATAGGTAGCTCCGAAATACTATCCAGTTGTTCAGGGCTAACTGGCTCAAACTCTTCCAGGATATGAGTTAATTCCTCTGTCAATTTCATAAGGCTAGACATTGCCTCAGAGCAGATCTGAGTGACTTAATCTTTAGGACACTTCAAGTAATTCTCACAACTGTTCTGTAAATATTCTTCTGATCACTCTTTCTCCCTTGGAAGCTCTAATCATCTTAAACATAGAACTTCCCACTATCTGTCTATGGATGAGATAAGCACATATGCTTCTCTTATCATCACAAGATAATCCTTAATGAAGGCTCTTATCCATTTACTAGGATCTGCTATTTCTCTTCTTCTGGGATGCTATCTGTGCCAGCAGCAGATTGAGCAACACCTATTCCTCTGAGTCTTACTGCCATCTGTAGGAGACAAAATAACAGCGTGGCCAGCTTTGTGATAGCCACAGAACTTAGGCTGCCCCTACAGCATAGTTATAGATCCACTCCCACTGGTGCCACTCAGTGTGGGATTCAGGTGCCTTGCATCTTGGAACACCATAGTCAGGCATCTCACACAGTTGTCTTTGCTGTCCAATTGGCCCACTGACTTGTCTGGCTCTTAGTCCACTACCTTCCTTCTAAGTTACCTAGACAGTCGCTCTGAAAACTTTGCACCTTGTTATCTTCTTCAGCTGCCATGAAGCCCCCAAATATCTGATTGTGATTTGAGGTGCATCCATTGGCCCTCCAAACCTTTCTCACTCTTCCATAATGTCCATAACATAATATCATCTTCAATATTATCATCAATCTTCTGTATCCCATCACTAATTTCCACCCAGCCTCACTGTCATTATAGGAAAAACACATATTAGTACTTGGCAGCAAAAACAATAATCTGCAGATGGTTAAAAGGTTTAATAAAATTACTGTAGCATAAACTTTTTATGCATTCATTGGTTCATCAGTTACTTTTCTTGTGATAATTCTTCTAAGTGTTTGGTGATTAGGTAGAGGATGAAATGCTGGTGCAAAAAAAAAAGAGTTGCTAACTTTTAATGTTTGATTTAAAATGTAGGCAAATATTTCCTTTACATTTTCCTTTACATTCCTTTATAGAAAAACAAGATAGTTTTAGGTTAGTTACAAATACCAGGATTCTAAATAACAATGAAGCAAGTCTGTGATGTCCTCAAGTGTCTCAGAAATTTCAGATCACTAAAAAAGAAAAACAAGAAATCCAAGAAGAAGCCAGTATGGTTTCACAAAGATCTCACTGATAAACTGAAAGACAAAAAGGATAAGTACAAAAAATGGAAAGAGGGACACATATTTAATGCAGAATATCAGCAGATAGCCCAAATCTGCAAAGATGAAGTCAGGAAAGAAAGCTTCAGAATGAACAAAGACATGCAACAAAAGTCAAAGACAATAAAAAAAAAGTTTCTTTCAACATGTAAATAACAAGGAAACAGTCAAGGAAACAGTCGGTTCACTAAAGAGAGAAGATAGCAAAGAAGTAACAGGCAGTAGAGAGAAAGTAGAGCTTCTTAACTCATTCTTTGCATCAATCTTCACACAAAAAGAGACTTTGGAGACTTTGGAAAAAGTACAAAGAAGAGCAACTAAGGTGATTAAAGGCCTGGAGATTAAAACATGAAGAAAGGTTGCAGGATTTGGGTTTGGCTAGTCTAGAGAAAAGAAGGATGGGGGAGGGGGGGATGGATTGATATGATAGCAGTACTCCAGTAAATTTGAGAGGCTGCCACAAAGAGGAAGGGGTTTATTTATTTTCCAAAGCACCAGAGGGCACGACAAGAAACAATGGGTGGAAATTAATCAAGGACAGAAGCAACCTGGAATTGAGGAGAAACTTCCTAACAGTGAGGACAATTAAACAGTGGAACAGCTTGCCTTCAAACTTTGTGGGTGCTTCATCATTGGAGGTTTTTAAGAAGAGACTGGAAATGGTATAGGATCTCCTGCTTGAGCAGGGGACTGGACTAGAAGACCTCCAAGGTCCCTTCCAGCTCTATTCTGATTCTGATTTTATATTACGGGGGACGGGGAGAGACAAAATGTCAAAAAAAAAAATCATCATTTGTACCAATATTGCTATATTTGATTTTATCTATGCTATATTTTAAAAAGCATTGTGCTTACAGTTATTGATTTATTTTTGTGTTTATTAAGCTAAGGGAATTTTCTAATAAATTAAAACAGGTTTTTAAAAAAACATAGATGGCATCTTAACTATTTAAAAATGTCAGTGTCAGCTGAAGCAAATACTGTATTTGCTGGAATTCAAAAGTACAATAATTGATGAGAAATTGCCTGAATACAATGAATAAATGGTGATTTTCTATCTCCTTCTGCTGAGGAAATAGAGTTTCATGTTCATATGACAAAGCCATTCCTGGCTTTCTATCTGTTTCTAACCAGTGAACTTCAAAAAGAATATATTTCAACCAACTCTGTAGCTGATAGATCAATCTCAATAGTAATTTAATTACCATGGTAAATTTCATTTCTTCGAAGAGAAAAAAGAAAATCTGATTTCATTACTACAAGTTATATCTACAGTATGATTGTGGTCGATTCCTTCCTAACTTATTTTAAATAGAAATGAGAAAAAAATTAAAACCTTAATAGAGGTACTCAGGGTAGTTGGTTGCACTGCCTAACTATCAGTTTGATAATACTCTTAGTTCAATAGAAACATGAACATGGTCTACAAAGTTTGGATGAATTTCATAGCAAAATAACACATTATATATTAACATTCAAATATTTCTCTCTCTCTCTAGATGATAGATAGATAGATAGATAGATAGATAGATAGATAGATAGATAGATAGATAGATTAGATAGATAGAGAGAGAAAGAAAGAAAGAAAGAAAGAAAGGAAAGGAAAGAAAGAAAGAAAGAAAGAAAGAAAGAAAGAAAGAAAGAAAGAAAGAAAGAAAGAAAGAAAGAAAGAAATTTATTATTTATTTTAGGGTTTAATCAGCATTATATTGTTTAGGAAAGCTCACCATACACCCTAGTAATAATAGACTATGGTTCTAATCACATATTACACTAAATCATAATATAGCTTGTTTTCCCAGATATTAATTTATAATACTTTATGGCAACTTTCCCCAACTTTGATGGTCTCCAAACATACAGATTTCAATTCCCAGATTTCTTAACAATGGCCATGCTGACTACAGAATTCCAGGACTTAGTCCAAACATCTGGAGATTCCCAGGCTGGGGAAGCCTAGTTTATAGATTAACATTATTTGTGAGTCCACAATAAACCTTAGCTAAATCAGGCAATGATTAGAGTTTATTTGAACATGCTGTGATACTAATAAAAGCAATCTGGTAGTGCATTGGTTTGTTTTGAACAGCCATTAATTGTAGTTGGTTGCTCTTTATAGCCTTTAGTTATGGTTTCTATGAAAATAGTAAACATTAGTCCTTTTAGGAAGATAATGAAAGTGGGATTTTTTTAAAAAAAAATCTGGTTTATAGGAGGTTATTAAGGGGAAAACACCTTTAATTATTGTATGAAGACATGAAAAGGGTTAGGATCAAGAAACTAGACTATATGCTGCTTATTATCAATCTGATAAAAAAATGATCTTCAGAAGATAGATATCAAGAAGGGCTAATGAAGAAAGTAGGATGCATTTTTCCTAACTATGGCTGTTTTGTGCTTTGGACAAAAGACAAATTTAGGATTTTTTTAAAAAAATAGATTGACTGCACTTGTCTTTGTTGCTTTCTTAGGATAGGAGCTCCTGTGTTGGAGATATTGATCATTATGATGCAGTACAGACCAGGCTGTGTTATTTATAATGGAATGGCTGTGTGTTTGTCTTGTTCTATATTTTGTGGAGATAAAGACTTATCTTTCAGGCTTCACTGCAATTTTCATGGCTTTTCCATCTCAA
This sequence comes from Pituophis catenifer annectens, assembly GCF_029215685.1. Classification (NCBI taxonomy): domain Eukaryota; kingdom Metazoa; phylum Chordata; class Lepidosauria; order Squamata; family Colubridae; genus Pituophis; species Pituophis catenifer. The sequence continues at coordinate 103,987,637 of NW_027256882.1, forward strand.
AATGGAGTGGGGGGGGATGGCATCAAAATTATTGGACGTGGAACAAATTTGCAGAATCTGAATTCAGACTCATCATAGGTCTAATGTTTCTGGCTTTGCGAACCAGGGACGGGGGGAGAAGGGATCGTTCCACAAGCTGCCAGCAACCATGCACATACACACACAGCTCCATTTGTGTGACCAGCCTGCTCACACAAATGGAGCATACGCTCACGCATTGCTTGCCCAAGTGAGGATGCATATGTGCACATGCGCACTGGCCATTTCTGTGACCCAGTTGCAATACTCTCACAGCCCACAGGTTGGGGACCCCTCAGTTAGATAACTGTCGCCAAGTAATATGATGGTTTGTTATAGACAATTGCACATTGTTTTCCAAATTTGCTATTCAGTATATGACCAGAATCCCCTCCCCACCTAAAAACATCTCCATCAATAACATACCCAGAGGTTGCAGCAGATGCTCCAGTACATCATCACAATGCAATGCTTCTGAATCCTTTTGACTTCTGTTGGGTGCCCAGCACTGAACCAATCACTTTGTCCAGTTTCCCAAGTCTTTACTGAGGGCTTTCTTCTTTAAAAATTCAACATTACCTCATGGTATTTAATTCAGCATTACCTGTAATTTTATTCACTAAGTGGCCGCAGTGACTTCAGCAAACTGATTCAATATGTGTTGGTTCAGTACTTCACAAGAATCACTTGATGTGTAGCTAGCTGCACATCAAAACATTGCTGTGTGTTCAGTTCACATAAAAGGAACATTTTGTGCAGGGCATACAATCAAGTCTACTGCAAATAATCAGGTAAACTGCTACTAATTCATTTTCACTTTGGAAATGAATAGTTTTTACATGCGGTGTATTCCTTCTTTTTATTAAGTGATAATACAGTTGCATGGCAAGGAGTCCTGGTAGTTGTGCAGGAGTCTTTAGCAATAAGACCAGTTCATCAAGCAGTGGGAATTACTTGAGGAAATGTAGTGAACCCTGTATTGATAGGTGATTATAGACTAGGACTTTGCAAAAAAATGTAATTTCTGCTATTACAGAATAGACCTGTTCCTCTAATGGAGATGAGATGCTTGTCCTCTTCCATTGCATTTCTGCTCTATGATCACTTACACAGCATGAAGAGGTAGGGACCGTAGAAACTCTACTTTGGATAATGAAGGAGCTTTGTTATCAATTCCTTTATCACTGAAGGCATGCATAAATGCTTGTATCATTGCATCCATACCTCACCACTTCTACAAAGCTTCCCTCTCTGAAACAGAATCCATGAGAAGGTGATTATGAAAGAAAGAGAGAAAGTAAAGGGAAGGGAAGGGAAGGGAAGGGAAGGGAAGGGAAGGGAAGGGAAGGAAGGAAGGAAGGAAGGAAGGAAGGAAGGAAGGAAGGAAGGAAGGAAGGAAAAGAAAGAAAGGAAAAAGAAAAGAAAGAAAGAAAGAAAGAAAGAGAGAAAGAGAGAGAGAGAAAGAAAGAAAGAAAGAAAGAAAGAAAGAAAGAAAGAAAGAAAGAAAGAAAGAAAGAAAGAAAGAAAGAAAGAAAGAAAGAAAGAAAGAAAGAAAGAAAGGAGACCAGGTACCTTCATGAACCCACAACCTTCCACCTGTTCTTACATATATAAAGGAATACAGTATGTACACTTTCCTAATAAGATGCTTTATTCTGTGTTTTATATGCACTGATTGATTTAAATAATAAAGTATTACTTCGGCAGCTTTTTTATTTTTATTTTTTAAGGAAACATGAGTTTTCATGATTTACAGATTTAAAATCTAGACTGATTCAGATTCATGTTAATTACTGAAAAAGGATATACTCCCAATGAAACCAGTGCTAAAATATGCATATACTGTAATGCCAGGAACAAGTCTTGGTGCAAATCTTTACAATGGGGGAAATCAGATCTCTTGTAAATGTAAAGATTGTTAAATTGTTTCCTTCCCTGTTGTTTTGGGGGTTTTTTTTTCCCCTCCAAAGGACTTGAAATTACTTAAGTCGCTTACTTTTTATGTCTTTCTCTTATTCCTGACCTCACTGCGTGAATTTTCCTTCAGTCTCTCTCATTCATTATAAGCAGCAGGAGCCGGTGCTCAGTGAAGCTGCCAACTCCTGTAGCCTGACAACCAAAGGATTGGAAAGGCATGCCTGTATGACCTTTCAGGTCTAGGAGAGGGGAGATATATGGGATGCTGCAGTACAATTGTCCAGGAAGTAGGTCACCCCTGCTGACTCAACAGCCTGTTCTTTTCAGGAAAACCATCAATTAAGCAAATACGTGGTTGCTTGATGCACTACAAATCTGTCCTCAACGCTACCTTATGCAACCTTCCTATACTGAAAAACAAGGACAGAAATTTGTCTCTCAAAACTCTATTCAGCTGTCACCATGATATCCTAGAGTCAGCTGGAAATGTTGGGAGTAAATATGGTTTAAATTGTTCTAGAGATGCACAACCACATCCCCATCCACCTTTCTTTCATGGTTATAAATGATGTTTTATCATTTTTATTCTTTGCATTCCAACAGAGCAGTGGAAGGAAATGATATAAAGAGGCATGAAATTCTGCCTGCCCATCCATCTTTCTGTCAGCAGGTTGGCTCCAAAAACAGGAGAAGCCAACAGAGGAAAAATTAGATTTAAAACAAAAAATCTTCCAGATCAGGCTGGGGAAATTCAGAAGAAAATTCCAGAAAAATCTCCCATTGTGTCCCTATGGGAGAGCAGCTAGACAGCCATCCAGAATGTTGCAGACTATTCTAATTTAAACAGACCCTCTTCCCTCCTAGATTTAAGTCCTAGACCTAGACTGTAGGATATGCAGCTTTTAAAAACATGCCATGCATAGATCATAACTTTTTCTTCTTTTAGAAAAGAGATATTCCATTGTTCAGAAAGTTAAAATTATACTTTTGAGTTTGATCTACATGATGTAGAGGATTACTCTCAAAAGTGTCCTAAATTGGGAATAGATTGCTTAAAATCTGGACAGGATACAGCACTTTAAAAATTCAGCAGCATATGCCACATGGGAAAATGATATTGTTTTGACAAGTAAAACAATCCTGCCCTGTTATTTCTGGCCAGTGAATGTAGATTTTCAAAATTAAGAGCAGCAGGGAGTTTCTAGCCACTCAGTTTGGTAAAATCAAAATAAATCCTGAAGAACATTGTGATAATTGCAGATTAACTCTCCATTGTAACTGATGTGAAGGATGGGCACAATTACTAGCTCTGGTTGCGTAGGAAGAAATCCGCCTATATTTGGCAGCTCCACACACAGTGACACAGTGGTCTGCTTACATATAGAAGAGAAGGGCTGGCATTTGAGGGAAAGACAAGGAACTATGTTTGCTGATGTTGCCACTGTCTTCCTGGCTGTCCCATTTCTTCATCAGATAAGACCAAATCACAATTACAATTTAACAATGTTTCCTTCATTTCTTCCTCAGAACAAGCTAATAGATGCTCTTGTCTTCACCATTTTTCCCCCTTTTCCTTTCCAATATTTTTTTATTTCCACTGTGGCAGCATCTTTTAATTTTTGCCCCTTGAAATTTGAATCCCCATCTCTTTCAGGCTGCTTCACCTCCATAAACCCTTTCCTTTCCGACCAATTTCTCTTAGGTTCTCCCCATTATGCTTCAGCTCTCCCTTTGTACTTATGATATTTACAAACCTTCCCATCTTGTGTCTCATTCTCTATAGCGTTACTTTAGGCCCTCTTTCTTCCTGCTTCATGTCATCAGCTATTCCTTTTTTCCATCTCCACAACATTCTTGTTTTTCTATTTGCAACAGATATTCTGATGGCTTAATTGTGAATTATTGCAGTTATTATTAGAAAGTACTGAATGTCTCAGCCAGCAAGAAGAATTTTACAATTCACAAAAGCTTACATTTTTGATAAAATTAGTTACATAGAAATTTGTGATTCAATTTGTTATTGGGGGTTTTGGCCAATACAATTGTCCTCCACTTTTCTGAAATAAGCTGTCAGTGTAAGGGAAGATTCAGAAGAAATTACATTAGAGCTAAATTAGAAAGCACTGGAAGAAAAGGACGAGGAGAAAAGAAATTTGTTTTGAAAATGTGTTTATAACCAAACCATTTTAAGACAAAATCTTTTGATGCAAAGGCTTTACCTCTGAGCTATTCTTTAGCCAAGTCCTTTTAAATTTATCTTGTTTATGAAACACTAATGGGAAAAGCTGATATAGAAAATAAGAAAACTACCTTCAGCGATAGTCCAAAGGATTGCTTGTCCAGAGTTGAATAAAAAACTCTGTTTTCAGAGTTGAAAACAGATTTGATTGCTTTCAGCTCTCCATTTATAGGGGAAGTGTTAATAAATGCCTATTTTCCTTTTTGTATAATGTACCTATCCAGTGTCTCTTAGCCTCTATTTTCTTAGCTTCTACTTTATTTATTTTTTTAATCCTGTTTTTAGCCAATCTTTCAGCATGAAGTGAAAGGAGAAAATAATAGATTCTGCTTTTGATCCTTGACAAGCTCTGTTGGATTGGATAAGTCCTGTTGGATTGGACCACCATATAAGCCACAGTATATAAATAAAAATAATACATAAATCAATAAAGTCTGAGAAACCAGCAATGTGTAACATATTTACTTGGAAGAAAGAATCATTGAAAGTAATGGGACTTACTCCTGAAGAGAGAGAGAGAGATGCCACTCTTTAATGACTACATCAAACTAGCTCTCAGAATATATATTGCAGAATATACAGTATATTCCAAAGCAAAATTATTGTCAAAGCTCTTTTTGATGATAATAGGGGTGTGTATATGTGTGTGTTTGTGTATAAATGATTTTGTGTGTGTGTGTGTGTGTGTGTGTGTACTGTGTTTCTCCGATAATAAGACCCTGTCTTATATTTTTTGAACCCTGAAATAAACGCTTGGCCTTATTGCCATGCATTCAAAAGCCAGATTGGGTTTATTATCAGGGGGTGTCTTATTTTGTGTGTGTATATGAGGGAAAGAGTAATGTGAATGAATGAATCAAAAACGGACTTTTGTTTTGGAGATTTTGAATTTGTGCTTGAAAGAAAGGTGGATGGATTTGAATTTTTCTTTATAAAAGTTGGGTCCATGTGGATCTTGATAATATAATAAATCTAAAATCATTGTGCATTCATAATTCTGATTGGGCTCACAGATACGAAGCTTTCTAATATCACCATGATGCATAGATGAATCCAAAGAAAGTATTCCCAATACTTACTTTGATTTTTCTATGGGATCTAACCAAAACACCCACTGATCTGACACTTTTCAGGCATAAACCATGGATTCAAAGCACAGCTCCTCATCAATCTTCTTTATTTATGACATTATTTGAAAGCTTAGTTAAATTATATGCCACAATGAGCTGCATGGAATGAGCCTCAACAATCATACTGTAGATTCAGCTGTAAAAATAAAAAGGATCCATACTATTTGGCTTTTGTGTGTGAGAGAATAATCTTTGTGTCGGAGAATTTTATGTATTTGTCATATTTGTACTTATTCGTTTACACCCCAAATAAAAGGATTACAACATCATAAAAAGAAAAAGAAATTAAAATGACAAAAATTGCAAATGGCAACTACTGGATGGCAACAAAGGATTATCCTGATTTGTTTGATTTATTTTCTTCCATATTATGGTTGTCAAGATTTTGATTGATATGCCTACCAAATATAGCCTTTCCATATTTAACCATTATATGAATATTATGTTAATATCACATTTATAAAAAGTATGCAAATTCAATAATGTAAAACTCAGTTAGGTTTAGAATACAGTTCATTCTAATTTCTACTATGCTTCAAAACCCAAAGAAACTGAAATGTAGTATTAAAACCATCCATTCTATTTAACATAAGATGTGATGACTTTATTCTGTCCTAAATATTATGATGAATTTAAGAGTCAGAGTTCCTGTGCCCAGTTTTTATTTAGGGCAATCTTTGATTGGGAATGAATGCATTCAGGCAATATTAATAGCATATTCATTCACTTGTTCATTCATAGAGTTTCCCTTAATAAAATTATGAACATATTATCTGTACAAGACATGTTTTCCCAAAATTCTGCTTACTCATGGTAATTATCCCAACAAAAATTCAACAGATCCACATCCAACTAAATTAAATAATAGAGTTAAAATATGAGTGTGTGGAAAGGAAGTCAATTTAATTAACCTATATATTAACTATCAAAGAGAATTTAATTTCCCATAAAATATTAGTTTGTCCTTTCACACTTCCCTTAGTCAATGTGTCAGGAAAAAAATAATAAGCCGAAATCTTTTATGCAGATTTTGGATATTAAAGATAGAAATAGCAATAGCACTTAGATTTATATACGCTTCACAGTCTTTACACTCAACATCGAACTGCTGGATGACACAAAAAAAATTTGTGTCGTTGTGTATATGTATATTGTTGCAACAAATGAATCTAACTCTCCGGAAAATGTTGTTAAATTGACAAAGATTGAATAATTGTTCTATATTTCTAATCTGGCTAAAGCATTCTGGCAAACTGTAGTGTTTAATAGATTTTAGAGGCAATTTCTGATTACCTGGGCTCACATAATAACCCAAGTTATTATGAGCATGACAGTTTTAAAACTTCTGCCACATTTTCTTAGATGAGCATGCAGTTTCAGTTACTAAGCCAGACACCTAAAATTAAAAAAAACTGCCTGCTTTATTATCAAGTTATAAATTATGATTTGCAGAATAATTCTGGGTAACCAACAAATACAAAATGCCACCATTTCAGTTTGTGTTAATCATCTTCATATAGATTGTGGGTCCAGAAATTGCTTTTGTTCATTCATTTGGAAGTATAACACGTTTTTAGTTAATGACTATTCATTTTTATAGCAATGCCTATGGCAAAGATACCTGTAATGTCTGTTGTTTTGCAAAGATTCAGCATAATAATTTAAGGAAAACATCCTACTGTAATGGGTTTGAAACGCATCTCAAGTAGTTTTTCACTTAAGTATTCCATTTATTTTATTAATGTTAAATGAAATTGTAGAAAGCTATAATGTTGTCTGGCACTTGTCCCAAAAAACATAGTTCATTTCACTTCTCCAAATTGTCTCAGAGGGTTTTGGTCTTTCTGTCTTCCAGTAGCTACCTAACATTTTAGATAATCACTTTGCATATAGAAGTGACTATATTTCTCTGTTCCAGTATATTGAATTTTATTACATTCACCTAGTTAGTCATGTTCCTTCCAGATCCAGCTAATTATGTGCTAATCTAATGTAGTTGCAAATCATTTATATTACTAAGAAAGACTTTTGCAATATGAATACTCCATTGGCTTTGAGTTAGCCTATGATCAAGAATTTGCTTAATCCATAGTTTCACTTTGTTGTTCTTCTTAGTAATCAAACCTATTTACCTCATTCCACATTAATTATTTGTTGTAACCATTAATTTAAAGAGGAAATCCAACATTAAATGATGTACATATTATTTTCTAATTCAGAAACAACATAACACTTACATAATATGCCATATCAGCCCTCAATGGCCCTTTTAAACTCCGTGATTCTGAACTATTTACCAGGGAGATTCTTCAGATGGTGCATTTGAACTCTGCCGCAGAGTTGTTGGGTATATAGTCATTATAAAACTATAGTTATGGAGATGTAGCTCAGTGGAAAATGCATGCTGTGTGCAACAAGAGTACCCCAGGTTCAATCCTTTACATCTTTAATAACAGGTGGACAAAACTTCTGTGGAAAGTTTTGGAAAACTGCTATGAGGGTGGACTAAAGGCCTGCCTCAGTGTAAGGCAATTGATACCACACAATGATATCTGGTAGAGAAAAAACCAGAGATATGCATAGGATTCAGATGAATAAAAGTGAGAGGATTCAGAAGAGGTTATGGTCCTCCAATGCAAAATAGGATTAATTTTGATGTGATGAGAACTGACTTAAGTTTCATAAAGTAGCATTTTCTTTGCTTTTTTGTATATGGTGAATGCCAGAGTGACAGCCAGAAGAAAGAGAGAGGATATTATTGAACCATATGGAATTGCTTTCTAGGGTCAGTCAATTAATAATGAATTGGAAGATGGAAGTGAATCATTTCCAAGATCTTTTCAATTCTATCTGTCTTTCTGCCTTTGTTGAGAATAAATATCACGGTATTTTAGCAGTTTCAAGAATAGGGGAGATGGGCTGCTCCTGGTTCCTGCTTCCCTGATTTCTTCTGTGAAGTAACACCACAATTTGCATTGTTGTGTTGAAGACTTTTCCACTATTCTTTAAAGTGAATATTAATGGTGACAAACCATGTGATGACCCTATGGATAAAGAAGCTAAAGCAGTATTTTTTGTGTGTTTTTGTTTTTGTAAAATCTGGTTAGGAGGATAAAGCTGGACAATGAAAGTTTGAGTATCCAGTTCTGAAGCATTCTATTTTTGGATTGGATTGCCCTGTTTAAGATGCCATTTCATCAGCATTCTCCTTGCATTAAATATGTAAATCATTCTAGCTGATATTTGAAAGCCAGACTAGCAATAAATACATATTTCTAAATGTGTAGTCTGCAGATGACTTATTCACTTCAGCTGTATATTAATGATTTAAATATATTTTCTACCTGTGGCATTTTGTAGACATCTGGGACATAGCAGATTGATAGTGCTTGAATTTTTTCCCCCCAGTTTCAGGGAGCAACCTTCTTCCTAAGATAGACTTCTGCCCTTTTCCTCAGCCAATGGCAACACAGGTAGTCATCTTTTGATAAAAGGAATAAGGAAATGCAGTACTTTCTCATGAGCCTTATCCTAATTAATATTATGCTAACTCAGTCTGCCAGCATTACATTCTTGCATAATAAATTGTGCTAAAGCTAATTTAATTACTGATGGATCTCAACAAAACCCTGGGCAATTTATATGTCCTGTTATTTTCATTATGATCCATATAAAGTATGCAATATTTCAAATGGGTCTTCTGCGACTTCCCCGTATTGCTAGTTTGGCCTAATCCAACTAGACCTTTTATGAAGTATTGAAAAACATACAAGTGCAGTTCATTTCATTTTAATAATTAGTTTAATATTCCTTTAAAATTTTTTAAAAAATACTCAATATTGTCAGTCAAGGTTGGCATGTCAAACCCAGGTTGAAGACAAACTGGGAAATCTTACTGTAGTAAGGGAGTGTGTGAGCAGGAGACAGGAATAATTCCAGTATGTAGGCTTTATTAATTTATATTTCCAGATAAATAATTAACTTATTTTCTCTCAAGTGTCCTTGGCCTATGACCATAATTGAGCCTGATATTAGAATTGTAAGTTGTACCAATTGTTAGGCAAGTCACTATGTGACCATACCTCATTTTACAATCTTTTTTGTGGTGGTTATTAAGTGAAGACCATAGTCTTTAAGGGAATCAATGACTGCCGTGCACATTTTTTGATGGAAACCAAAAGTAAGTGTCAATTTCTTGGGGGGGGGAGGGAAACCCTCATAAATCACTGCCATTTGACCATGGGGTTCTGTAAATGGCTGGTTGGGCTGGTTGCCAATCAACGTGGGCTGGTTGCCAAGTGCCCAAAATGGTATTATGTAATTGTGGAGATGGGGGAAAAGTGATGGAACTTCAAATCTGAGTGATAAGTAGTCCTAGGAAGGTCCGTCGTAACTTTGAATAATTGCTAAGCAACCTACAGTAAATCAAGGACTACCTGTATGTGGAGAGCTTATGGGGCATGACTTCCCAATTTACAATTTATGTCAGCCATGTTTCCATATTGCTTGACTATTCAAAAAGATTTGAGATTAGAAGCTTGTCAAATTTTGCATGCACAGGCCTATCATGCACTAGAATTACCTAATTGCATTTAGCAGATTTTCCCAATTTATTTCCGATAGGACTGGAGTAAGAAAACATCCTGTGTCTGAACAGGAATATTAAAGATTCTGAATATATGATTGGTTAGAAATAGGTCCTTCAGGATCATGGACAGATCCCAACAAGAATGCAGCTTAAAAAAAAATACTTTAAATATTTGGTACTGTTCTTAACCCTCCACATCTTTCTAAAAAAATATAATGTTTTAAAAGATGTAGCATTTCACCAGAAACTGTGACTCATCCTCTCTTCATGATTTTGAGCCAGATGCAGATGATTGCACCCATATGAAACTATGTAGAGAGGCTGCAAACTCTAAACCCAGATTCACAAGGTCTGTGCTTTTCCTGGCATCTTCAACTGTGTTTTTCACCTCTAATTATGTCCTGTGGATAGTGGACAATGAGATCATAAGAAAATTGTATCATAAAGATAGGTTGAGTGAATGAAATCTTTAATTTTAACTAAGGCCACCTACCCTGCACAGTGGGTTTGTGTACAAAGACAACTGAACATTAACAGATTTAATTACATAACCAACTAATTAAACTACTAAAGAAGGCCTTAGGCTGACAGAAGGCAATTTTGTAAGCAGAAATCTTAACATTACTTTCTCTTATTTCGGTGGATCCTTTTTTCTTGAAATTTTGTAAGCAAAATTACATGGTATCATGAGAAATATAATGAGGAATATTTTAGGTATCACATAAAATATTACCACTATATGAAAAAAAAGTGTATGAAATTTTATCTGATTTTATATTATTCTACATGAAAAACATGGTGTTGAACTCATGAAGAATCCTCATTTGAAAAAAAAATAATCATGAAGTCTATCAAAGGGTGTATATTACTAGCATTTGATATGTTTTCACAAAGATTAAAAAATCACACAACTGACTAGAAAGACATTTGTATCAATGTTCCATTAAGCTATTTCTTTGCATTCAACTGTTTTTAAATTAAAAACGCCATAAAAAGTATTGCATCTTGTTATATTTACTTAGCTTCTTTAGAAATGGTAACTTCCCCTTAAAACTATGGGCCTTGCTCAAGCATCTTGCCTAAATCTTTTAAAGGAAAATAGTCTGTTTCATGAGCCTAAATGTTTGGATAATAGGATATTTATAATGGCAATAATTACACTCCATAGTAAAATAAGTGGCAGCAGTCTCAATCTGCAAGCATGAAATTGAAAAAGGTACTGATTCTGTATAGCTAGAATGTAAAAACAGACTAGATATCAGCTTAGTTTGAAAAGTGTTACCCATTTAGGCAACAGTACTGCCAGAACATGATTCAATCGTTTAAAGGTAAAGTAGTGAGGTAGACACAGTAACAGAGAAAAATAGAAACCTCTTCGTTTTAGCAATATTCCTTAATATTGACATTCAACATCAGTGTGGCATTACAGTGGCCATATTTGACATAATAACAGTTGCCCTTTCTTCACCATGCCTGTGATGGAAGAAAGGAGGTGGATACCCAGGAGGGAGGGAATGCATTCCAGAGGAGTAAAAGGCAGCTCAGTCCAGATATTATGTATGAGTGAAAGAGAGCGAAGGCAGCCCCTTCTTGATAGTTCTCTGAGTACATGCAGATATAGCGTGTTCAGTCTGGCAAGATTCTGTCCATTGGTTTGAAACAATAAATAACTCAGTTTGAAAGAATCATCATATGTCATTCTTGTTTTAGGCCTGACAATGCCCAATTCTAGAACATAGGGAATATATATGTTTTTAGTCCCCTTCCATGATCTTCATGATAAACATGAAAACATTTCTACATGAAGCTGTTCATGGGGAATGATGAAAATAGGGATTGTATGCTAAGCTAATGTCCCCCAATACCTCTTCAACTCTACTTATATACAATGCAAGCCCTTGGGTAGAACTAGGAATTTTCTAGTCTTTTACCTCAAGGTGCACCACCCTCACTTAGCCAACATGGCCTTTGAACATTACCAGAAACCAAAAGTAGGCAGGACCAGCTCAAAAATGAAATGTAATTCAATCACATTTAAATACAATTAACACCAGTTAAATTATTTAAATGTACAGCTTTTGAGTTAATATTACTTCACATGGTTTTAGTAACTCCTTCCCTTTCCCCTTCCTATGTGAAAGCTTATAATTCATTGTCAACTTTTGAGAGATTCTGCAAGGCAATACCTGAAGCAGGGTTTGGCATCTTCCCCCTAGCTTGCGATGACATTCATTCCTCCACTCAGTTAGCGGGCACGGATGGCATCACAGGAAAGATAATGATGTCACAATAGGGGGCTGCATCTTGAGTCATTTTTTTTAAAAATTAGATTTTTAAAGATGAGAATAGATTTGGGAATTTTGGGTGTTGGAGGAGGATTGATACCTGGGGATATCTACTGCGGTTTCCATTTTTATTTTTGAAGAAGGAAAATGTGCAGTCAGTAATATTTTATAATGTACAATTAATTGCAAAAGCAATGAATTATAGGAAAAGAGTTGTAATATTTTATCAGTTGGTCATAGATGTTACTACTACCACATTTTACATTAGCAGTAGTACTGGTGTTAGAAGGTGTGGCAATGGCAATAGCAGTAGCAAAAGTTATTATGATTATACAGATTTGATACTTTAGGACTGTTACTTTAAGCATACTTACTTGTGCCACGGTTCTTTTTAAACAAAATGGGTGATAGGATAGGAATAATCATTTTCCTTCCTCTTTCCCTGTTGCTGACTAGCTCTTTTTTATGCATCATTGAAATTTATTTATCTATGGTTGCACAGCTGAAGAAACAAAATTACCTGTCAGTTCCAATGATCAAATTCTTTAAATCTTGGGTGATGGGGAAGCAAAGTGTTCTCTTGAGTTTGCAGAATATTACTAACTTTTACATTGTCTTGGGAGCTTGTCTTTATGCCTCCAACACTGGAGCTGAACTACTCTGCATCTTGAAAATAAACTTTTCCCATCAGGCCACTTAAGTGTTTAAAATTTAAAAATATTACTTTAGTCTTTAGTATTTTCCCCAAAGTGGGGTGCAAAAAACTAAAAAACAAAATATACTTTTCAAAAAGGAAACTGCTAATACCATAGCATGAGTTCCTGTCCATAGAGGAGGTGAAAAATGTATTTTTCTAAGAATCCTGGTTGGATGTGTTCCATGACCTCTATTAAAAACCCTGTCAATTACTTTGGAGGCCTTTCCTATACAATTAAAGGGGCCCACCACTGACTGCTAATATTTTGCCCATATCCAAGATAGAGTATTTTATTGTAAGATGATGACAGCTGACAGGGAACCAGAAAAAAGATGAATGTATGCTCTCCCTACTTCATGTTCTGTATTTTATTTTTTGTGTTATCCCTAGTTCACTCATAACCAAACTAAGCCTTGCAATAGAATGCAAATGAACCTTGATCCTGAGATAGAGCAATGTGAATTGGAAGGAATACAATGCCTTTTCATTACATTTGCATAAAAAAAAATATGTTACGAGGACCCAGCCTGTATGCATTTTTCTTTTTTTTTTTTAAAAAAAATAATCTTTATTTACATTTCATTTAAAAAGAACAAACAAACAACATAAAATGACAGATCAAACAGTACAACAATAAATATACGTACTTCCATATAGTACCTTAGTGGACAAGTATTCAGTACTACAACTCTAAATTATATTCCGGAGAAGACAGAACATCTTATATTTCTTAGTGCATCACTTAGGTCTGTCCGACCACACTTATCTTATATAGTATAAATTTCTCTTTAAATACCAATCCTCAACTAATGTGGGTTATGGGTTTCTCTTATCTAACCATTTATAGAATTTGTCCCAAGCTAAACCTACTTGTGTTTGCTCTCTATCCTGTAATTTTTTAGTTAGCGTATCTGCTTCCGCACATTCCAAATTTTTTTTTATAATTGTTGTGGCCCCGCCCTCTGAGCCTGTCCCATCGGAGGAAGAAAGCTCCGAGCATGAGGAAGAGGAGTCAGCCAGGCCTCCCTCTCCAGGCCCCTCCCCTCTGGCATTGTCTCAAGTGCCGGCCGAGGGAGAGGAGACAGCTGATTCGAGTCAAAGTGATAATGACACATCATTTCTGGACGCACGCCTCCGAAGGCGTGATAAACGTTTGCAGCAGCTTGGGAGGCGTGCTTAGGGATTAGAACTGAGTCACTGGACCACACCCCAGAGACCACACCCCAGAGACTATATAATAGAGAGTGGTGGTCAAGGATCTTTTGTGACGAACAAAGCAAAACCTTGGACAGTCACTAAAGCCTTGTCCGGAACTGCTGGGAGGAATATTATTTCTGTTTGGACTTTCTTGAACGTTCGTATCTTATCTGTCTGTTTGTGAAAATAAAGTAACTTGGCAGACGGTGTGTCTATCGCTGCCAAGTCGGAGATAAGAACTGGGTGCGTTCCAAAGTGTTTCCTTAACCCTCGACTGGCTGTGTGTGTGTGTGTGGGGACGGGGACAGATCAATAATAGCCTCCTCTGTTGGGATATTTTGGTTCTTCCAAAATTGCGCATATGTCAGTCTCGCTGCTGTAATGATATGTAATGCCAAATACCATAGGTCCTTTTTTATATTTTCCGGCTTGGCTGTCTGCATTTTTCTATTAGGTTTTCTTTTTAATCAAATTCCTTAGCTTTGGAAACAAGTTAGAATGCAAAGTGCATGCTCATAAAAATGATCATTCAAAGTGCTAAAATTGTTTGCTACTTAAAAAATTTTCATACTAAATAAAGGGAGAAGAAAGTCTAGTTTAGTAAATATTTTCCAGGTCTGGACAGCAAATTGAATATTACTCTCCTGGTTGGCCCAGATCAACCACAATGTGCCTAGAGCTCAATTTTGGTCACATCAGGGGTGGGTTCTACTTACCATTACTACCGGTTCGGAAGCTTCTGCACATGTGCAGATCGGACCTTATGACGTCTGGGTGGGTGGGTGGAGCCTCCTACCACTTTTGCTACCAGTTCTCAAGAACCGGACAGAACCGGGAGCAACCCACCACTGGGTCACATGGAGTAGATTTGGTGGTCTGTAATCAATTCTAATTGTGGTTTCTTCTTGTCTGAATTAAATGTATAACTATAGGCTATGGCTTATAAGGTTTTTGGAATGGGTTCATACATTATATTATACCAAAATTGAATCATCCATATTACAACTTTCTCATTCATGAGAATCTGGTATTTTTTCTGGATGAGTCGTTTTTTGCTATTACTCTGCCTGTAGTCTATAAGTGAGAGGCGGGGAGTTTGTGAGAGTTGGAAAACAATTAATTCACTCTGAAAGTTTTTAATGGAATACAAATGTTCATGATGTGCTTAGATTGTTTCAACATTGTTAATAGACTAGGAGCAATATTTCTGCTTTACACCATTAATGAAACAATGTGGTTATATACTCTGGCATATTTGTAATATTCCTGATACTTGCACCTTGACAAAATATCATTTCCACTAGAGCACAGAATAGTTCATGCATAACATATAATTTGACGTTTTTAAAGATTATTTTAATTATATTACATTTCTTGGCACATTATGCATTTGCAGATTTGAAGAGAAAGCAATGTGCCTGTGTTTCAGTGTGTTCAACACTTGAGGTGTCATCACAGCAAGCTTTATATGTTCATAACTTAAAGGGAACTTCGCTAATTCTCTAAATGCAAATTGTAAATTCTAATAGTTATGAGTGGTTTTTTTTTTTTGGAAAAATTCAAATTGTCTTTATTGTTATAGATTACATCTTTATTTAGTTTCTAAATGCTGTTGATTTCACTTGGGTGGTTGTACAAATAACCATAAATAGTGCTTTATTTTTCTAGGTAAGAAAATAGGTAAGCAAGGATTTAAAATAAACATGGTAGAAAGGTCATCTCTGGGAAAGATATGGAAGGATGTTCAGAGAGGAAAATGTAAAGATGCTGCTGTAGAAATGAAAGGACAGCCAGAAATGCTATCTCTGTGTACTTACCCTCTCATGTTCCATATGGCTGGGTAAGCTCAGGTGCATCCCTTCTCAACTGGATAAGTCAGTTGAAAGTGTTTTTCCCCTATCTCTCATTGTCTCACAAGGATGGCTTTTTGAAGTACAGCAGAAGAAGTTGAATGTAACTTCTCTCCCCCTCCCTTTCCTGCCCAAGATTGCTTCTAAGTGGCAATTTAATTGTATAACAAATGGACTCACTTATTTCTCTGCAGGGATAGATTTTGATGTTTTTGTATATTTTTTTATTTCAACATTTGTAAGGCTACTCAACTCAGACCTGATTGTGGGCAACCAAGAAAAATCATGGAGAAAAAGACTAGGACAAAGAGAAAGAGAAGAACTGGGAAGAAAATGGAAATGGGATAATAAAGGGAGAAAAACAGAGAAAGGAGGGGAAAACACAGAAGAATGTGAGAAAGAAATAAAGGATAGAATAGCAAAGGAAAAAAGTAGATATCATTTTTTTTAAAAAAAATCTTATTTCCCTTCTAATTTGGACTTCCTCCTCCCTTATCATTAACTCCAATACATACATAATTCTGCTTGGTCTCGTAGTTGACTTGTAAGCAGGATTTTAGAGCAACATCCCCAAAGTTGGCAGGTTAAGACAAAGACTAAAGGGGATTCAATTTAAATTAGAATGTAATTAACATTTAGACATTTAACTCAAAAGAGTGCCTCACAGTTCCCCACACATTCAAGATAATCCTCACTTCTGTTGCATTAACCATTGCAATAGGGTGGCAACTTTGGGATAAATTCTTTGCTCATAATCCACCATTTTGGAAACCACAGGCAGCTTTCAACCAATCTTTTACTTTATATGATGCTCCTGAAACATCTGTGAAACAGATCGAAATCCTGCTGCCAGTGTGAGAAAACTTCCTTACTGTTTTTCATATATCAATCTCCATTACCAACAACTATAGAGAAGGTGTTCATTTTTCATAAAGATAAAACTTTATTTAAGCATTGGGAGTATTATATATTTTGGATCTTCCAATCAATGCTTCTCAGGACCTAACCATTTGTAATCATGCTTGAGACTGTGATGTGTAATTTTAGGCACACTGATCAAGGAATTAGCCCCACCAAACATAATGAGACTTATTTCTAAGTAAATAGGGGTTGGATTGTGATATTAGTATGCCTACAGAAGTCCGGAATGGAACTAGATAAAACACAAGTGGTACATTTCTAATGGCATGCAGTTTTAACTGCATGGTGCTTCATGTAAATAGTACAACATACGCATTAAAGTAATTGTGTTTATTCTGCTGCTGGAACATATTAGGAAACCTGATTAGAAATATGATGTATATTTATATAAGCCAAAGCCTAATATAATCTTCAGGGGCACAATATCTGCACAATGTCCTTTCCAACGTCTGTAACAATTGTTACTTTTGTAATTGTAATTTTTATTTCCTCAGTTTTAGATGGCCCACCTCATATGTTTTAGTAATTAGAAATGTTTAAATTATATTAAGGGATAGTTCCAAGATATTATGTATTGATTAAATCTGATAATACTTTAGTCTTTCTGTTTCATGTAATGTGGTTATCTAAATGATATTTTAATATTTCACAGGCATATACTGCTTAACAAATTCATTTTCATGCTTTTATTACATATACTATAAGAACATAAGTTCTCCTCCCCACACACAATAAATGTGACATTCATAATAAAACTCAAGTGAGAAGGGATATTAGCATTAAGGTTTTATATGATTCTTCTATTAATCCTTCATTAGGCATTTTCAAGAGTCTACAGCCAACACAGATGGAAGCCATGGATACAGGAAATTACCTGCTCAAAGTTCTATGAAATCAAAATTGCATTTAGCTCTGTAACATTGGAAGAGAGACAGAGCAAACCTTCCCCTGTCTTCTTGGGGGACTAATACATGACCTTTGTCCTGGGTAAAATGATAAATTAATCCTTTGATCATCACTCTGCTGTAATTTCACCATTTTCCTAATCAAGTGTCTGTAAAGTGCAGACTTTAGCTCAGAAATTCAAAACTTTTAATCCAAACGACAATTAAGCTTCTTACAGTTGAATGAGAAAATATAGAAAACTATATGTGAAATAGCCTATATTTTACTTGGAAAATATAGTGTTTCTAATAGGGAAGATTTGAGATCGACTCAAACCAGCAATTGTATCACATATGAACATTTTCTTAGATTTTGAAATACTGTACTTTTTTTTTCATCTCTCCAGATAGCTGTCAATCTCAGGGCATAGCCCTAGCAATCTGTTTGCTAAATATACCTCACAAAATGGATGCATGGATGAAATGTTCTACTGAGCCTGTTGTTGAATGGGTGGCAGTCTATGTAACAGATGGACTGCTGTTTGCTATGAGCCATAGTCAATGGTTCATGCAAACACACTAATTGCTCCTCTCTTTGCAAGACAATTTATAAAATAACAAGTTCGTGTTTTGTTTCAAAATAAATGTGTCCTGCATCTGCTACATTTTGGGTCACACTATCCACAGAGCTACAACTCAAAACAGACTATAGATTTTATCTGGCTAGCACAACCTAGTTATACCTACTGCACATCAGGCTTACCCTTAAACAAAGCATGGACAAATGTTTTTTATACTCCTTTTTATATGTAAGCAATCCATATAATGCACAGTTTAAAAAAGGTAGGGCTTCAATCCATTTTGAAGTCAGTGACCATCACAAGTCTATAGACAGTATTGATGTACCAGTGTTTCTTAAACTTCTTTCTCTCAGGGAACTCTTTCCATTTTTAAAAGTTATAGAGGTTGCCAAATGAGCTTTTATTTGTATGGGTTGTATTTATTGATGGTTACTACATTAAAAATTTAAATTGATACGTTCACTGCCACTATTGCTTGTCCCAATTGTTTGAAGGGATTTTAATATTGTATTATTTTTCAGCACAGGCTGACAATAATTTTGATTTCACAGACCCCTGAGAGGATTTTGAGAGACTCTCCCCCAGAGCCTTGGACCACACTTTAAGAAATAGTATTATAGACAGTAATCTTCATGAAAGGAAGATTCATTGTCACCCAAATAATTTAAACATGAGGATATTTTTGAGATGATGTTAATGGTGATACATTGCAAGGAAGAGGTCTATTTAATTTCATTTTAGAGAGTCACTTCACTTCTTTCAGGAAAATCATTTTGTATTCCCTTTTATTGAACAATTCTGTGAATTTCAGTAATATAATTAACATGTTATAGTTGAGAAAGTGAAGCAAAGAAAAACAAAATGGAGACAATTATGAATCCAGATGTTGTGTGTTTCTTGGATATCAGCTCAAAATGTTGGAAAAAGGTTGTGCCTGTAACACAAAACACACAACATTACCTTGTAGTGGTAGCTTTGAAAAAGAATATGATGGAGAAGAGGGAAGAGTATTATGTTTCACAGACAGCCAAATTTTCTTATGGTAATCTGTGTCAAGACACATTTTAAAATTTTGTATAAATCTAAAAATAATGAATGAAATAATATCGGCATACCCACATAATAATTTTAACATAATTAGATGCTGGCAGGTTGTATTGCTGTGCTAATCAATTTCCCTATTGTGAGTGAAATCAAAAACTTTTGTATCTGCACTACATTTGTTATTTTGTAATATCAAATTACACAATCATTTCTGCTGGAAAGCCCTCCTACTTATTGTGTTTGCAACCCAGCAAAAGAAGATTCAAGCATTCACTTTCCACTACTGAAGCCTGTCCATATTTTCCGTAAATTCACACAAATTAAATTAATTTCCAAGGAAAGCAAACAAACACTGTTATTTTCTTTCATATTTATGTAATGTGCTTTTTAATATGACTACGAGTAGTTCTTGCTTAATGACCATGTTCAGTGACGTTCAAAATTACAACAGTGCTGAACAAAGAGCTTTTCAACCTGTACCCAAAGTTATAGCTGTTGCAACAACCTAGTGCAGGGATCCCCAACCCCCAGTCCATGGACCGGCACTGGGCCACGGCATGACCGAAATTGAGCCACGCAAACAAGCAAAGACCCATCCATGGGATTCAAGCAGAAAAACCTCTCTCCATGGAACTGGTTCCTGGTGCTCAAAAGGATGGGGACCACTGCCCTAGTGTTTATGTGATGAAAAATTGGGTGGTTGGCAGTCTGCCTGCCTTTACAACCAACTGCAGTAGAATTGCAACTTTTCCCCACCAACGTATCTCTCCTCCCAATCTTAGCCACCCACACAGCCCACCATTGTATACAAAGCTGTTGCGATCCTGGAGATCCAGACCACCTCCCCACCCTACCATGACCAGGAAACCTGAATCAGTTACAGAGCTAAGCAGCACACATAAATTCCACTTACGTTTGTGTTTTTCTGTAACTGCTAACAAGTGCAAGGCCCAGTCTTCCTATGGAAAATTGTGCAAATTGGAGAGGGACCCTTCTGAAAAATAATGATAATGACACCAGCTCTTGCTGTCATTTGGAAGTCTAGAAAAAGTCTCTCATTCTCTCTCTATCTGGCCTTTCTAGCTTAGAAAGCTAGTGAATGTGCACTGATGGGTAGGGTAGGGTAGGGTAGGGTAGGGTAGGGTAGGGTAGGATAGGATAGGATAGGATAGGATAGGATAGGATAGGATAGGATAGGATAGGATAGGATAGGATAGGATAGGATAGGATAGGATAGGATAGAACAGAATAGGACTTTGGAGGTCTTCTAGTCCAGCCTCCTGCTCAAGCAGGAGAACCTATATTATTTTGGATAAGTGACTGTTTAAACCAGGGGTGTCAAACTCAAGGCCGGTGGCTGGATCCGGCCCATGGGGTGCTTAGATCTGGCCCATGGGGCCACCCTGCAAAGGACCAGCCCATGGTGCCTCTGCCAGTGAAAATGGAGCTCAGGAGGGCTGTATGTGGCCCTCCGTTTTTGCTGGCAGAGCACTTGGGCCACCACAGGCACTCCAGACACAAGTGATGTTGAGCTGGCTACACCCACCCTGGCCATGTCCATCCAGCCCCCTGAGGTCAAACACAACCCTGATGCGGCCCTCAATGAAATCAAGTTTGACACCCCTGGTCTAGACTCTTCTTAAAAACTTCCAGTGATGGAGTGCACATGATTTCTGAAGGCAAGCTGTTCCACTGGTTAATTGTTCTCACTGTTAGGAAGTTTCTCTTTAATTCCAGGTTGCTCCTATCTTTGATCAGTTTCCAACCATTGTTTCTTGTCATGCCCTCTGGTGCTTTGGAGAATAATTTGACCCCCTCTTCTTTGTGGCAGCCCCTCAAATACTGGAATATTGCTATCATGTCTCCCCTAATTCTTCTTATCATTAGATTAGCCAAACCCAAATCCTACAGCTGTCTTCATATGTTTTAGTCTCCAGACCTTTGATCATTTTAGTTGCTCTTCTCTGAACTTTTTCCAAAGTCTCAACATCTTTTTTGTAGTATAGTGACCAAAATTGGTTGCAGTATTCCAGGTGTGGTCTTACTAGGGGTTTATAAAGCGGGTACTAATACTTCACGTGATCTTGAACCTTTCCACATCATTGTTTTAAGGTCTTTCATGATTATTCTGAGTTGGATTTCCATTGATATCCATTGGCCCCAATGAGCCATGGGATATAAATGGAGGGTAGAGAGAAAAGGAGGGTCCCAAGCAATAGAATTTTCATCTGGGCTACTACTCCATTTGATATTGATACAAGAAAGTCCCATTATGTTTATGTTGTGCAGTTTGGGCATTCTTACAGCTACTTTGCCTCATGCCTGCCATTCTGATACACAGCTTGGAATAAGGTGGGATTTCTGAAAGGTGTCAGAATAGACTGCACCAGTGGTGAAATTTGAACCAGTTTGCTACCAGTTTGCTGGCTGCGCATGCGTGCTGTGCCCCAAGCATGCGCTGTGTGCATGCATGTGCAGTTCGCACCAAACGTGAACTGCACATGCAGGCACAATACATGTCAAAAGGAGGCTTGGGAAGGTAAGTAGAACAGTGGGGGGAAACAGCTATGGCGCATGATCTTGGGAACCTTTTTAAAAACTTTTTTAAAGCATTTTTTGCTACTAGTTCGGGCAAATAGATAGTAAAACATGCTTTAAAAAAGTAGAAAAATGGTTCTGACAATCACAGCTGTTTTAAACTTTTTAAAACATTTTTATCTACCAGTTCCGGAGAACTGGTAGTAAAAAAATGCTTAAAAAGTAAAAAAAGAAAGAAAGTTCCAACGATCATGCGTCCGTCAGCTGATCGTCAGAACTTTATATATATATATATATTTTACTACTGGTTCAGCGAACCAGTAGCATTTTTTTACTACCGGTTCGGGCGAACTGGCCCGAACAGGTAGCATTTCACCCCTGGGCTGCACCAATTACCATGTTTGGTGGCACACAACCAATCAAGTTCTGTAACTGCAGCTGACAGCCCTTTGAGATCCTACCAAATGCATAAAGTTATCTCATACAGTGTTGTCTCAAACATTGTCCTACTAGGTGGCCAATGTCAAAGTCTCAAAAAATGAAATGAATGGAATAGATAGATGGGTGGGGGGGAAATTTCTTTTGCAATGTAAACTTGTCTTAACAGATTAAGTCATAAGACTATTTTATGCTGCTTAAAATATTATAATCAATAAAACTTGCTTTGAATGATAATTTTTTTAAGACTAAGAATTCCTAGTCCTGTTTTAATCAGTTTTCTGTATCTGGCACCTTGCAGGTGTCAGGGGAATGGCAGACAGATTTATTGCAAAAGCATAATTTCTGTTGGCATGTTGGATGAAAGGTTAACTAGTTACTCTCAATTGTCTTGCATCTTAGAGATGATAGATTTCCTGGCAACTTTCTAATTGGTGGAAGATAATCATTGTTGCAAGGATAAATGTTATTGCTTATATTAAATTCAATAAAACAAATAGTCTATCTTGGAATTACGGCAAAGTCAAAGTTCCTTGCCATGAGCTTGGCACCCTAATTAGAAGGACACATTTTTAAAGAGTTGCCTCTGTAAAATCATTTTCAAAACCCAACCAAAGTTATTTCAAGGCTCAGAGATATAATTAGAAGTTGATTGCAGGTATTTGGAAGGCGGGGTGGGGGTGTTCGCGGGGTGGGGGTGTTCAAGGAGGAAGAAGCTTAATTCCAGCAGCTCAATATTCCTCAAACTTTAATTCTGCCAACTATTCAGCATCAGTACAGGCTATAGTAAGTAGTTTGAGAATTACCAATAAAGGAGAATATTCGTAGCTCAGGGCTGAAATGAGGGTTCCTTGGTGCTCTCTGAACTGGCTTATTTTCTTGCAGATGTTTCATTACCCTAACTAGGTAACCTCACTTGTGCTAATAAGGAGTGCTGTTTATTGTCAGTTTATATTCTAGTGTCTTGCCTGTCTGTGGGATGGGGGCAGCCTTAGGGATTCTTTGGTTGGGCTGTTTACTGATGGCTCTTTGGCAGTTTCTTGATTGCTTACTTGATTGTTGGTATGAAGTTGACCTTGGAGTTCTTGCTGCTGAAGCACTCTATTTCGTTATGCCTTCTCAGTGATGATATCCTTGTGGAGAAGGAAGGACAAAAGCTCTAGGCTTAACAAGTATGACCAATACTGCTTTGCTGGATATTCCTTTGGCTCTGGAAATTTCACACCTATATAACTGTATAAAGTGGTACGGTGGCTCAGTGGTTAAGAAGCTGAGCTTATTGGCTGGAAAGCTGGCAGTCCAGGTTTCAAACTCAAGCACCATACAATGGGGTAAGCTCCCGTCCTTGCCTCAAGTCTTGCCAACCTAGCAATTCAAAAACATGCAAATGCAAGTAGATAAATAGGTACCATTTTGATGGGAAGGTAACAGTACTCCATGATGTCATGCTGGCCACATGACCATGGAAATGTCTTCAGACAGCGCTGGCTCAATGGCTTTGAAATAAAGATGAACATCGTCCCCTATACTTGGCAACGGTTAGCGGAATAAAATCTGGAGTGGACTCCTTTATCTTTTTTTTTTACATAAACTGTACAAAAGTATTAATATATTTTATTCAGCTTTATAACTATTTTGGGAATTTTATTTTATTTATTAAATGTATTTTCTGCCCATCTCATTTTGAAACAAATGGAATTATACTATCTCAACTCTTGTCATTGTACATTCCACAAATTCCACAGACTTGTTAATAGAACTCCAATTACAGAAAATTATTGTTGTTTGCACCAAT
Source organism: Pituophis catenifer annectens (assembly GCF_029215685.1). Lineage (NCBI taxonomy): Eukaryota > Metazoa > Chordata > Lepidosauria > Squamata > Colubridae > Pituophis > Pituophis catenifer. Next base: position 104,011,759 of record NW_027256882.1, read on the forward strand.
CCAGAAAATTAGATTTAAAATTACACTAGAGAAGAAAGTCTTCTACCAAATAATAGCAAGCAAAATCAACTGTCTTTAGGGACCTGGTTGACTCAGCATCTGAAGTAAATCACTCAGAGGGCTGTGGAAAGCATTTGAGCATTTCTCAATACATAGCTGTTTTCAGGACTTTGGATATGAACAGCTTTGTTCATATTAATGTACTTTGCATGTAATGTACCTCTTTTGAATCTAATGCCTACAATAGAGAGCAGAGGATGCAACTGTTTTCATCAATTTTACATGAAAAGTTAGCAACTGGCCTCCCCTGGTGTTTCTTTTAGGGCTGATACGATTTAACATTTATAAAAGGTTACAAATCACATTTGATGAAAATCAAGGTACAATGTGAAGAGAGTTCCACAATTATCCTGAGAAGCAAGCTACTAATTATTTCTTTACCTATTGAATTTGCTTTCCTCCCTTTCTTTTTTCCCCAATAAAAGCCTATTGAGGTTAACTGAAAGGCAATGTTTGGCTCTAAATCTTCCAATGCAGTGATGGGTTGCTCCCAGTTCTGTCCAGTTCTTTAGAACAGGTAGTAAAAGCGGTGGGAGGCTCCACCCACCTGCCCAGATGTCATAATGATCTGCACATGTGCAGAAGCATGCATGTTCCCATTGCAAACCAGTAGTAAAGGTAAGTAGAACCCACCCCTGTTCCAATGAACAGTTGCTGCAAGCTTGTCCCAAAGGTGCTTTTTAAAAAAAACCTTCAGAACTGAAGAAGCTTTTTGGATGAGAAGCAAAATGACTTCAAGGAAAAACAAAGTCCAATCGCTTTTTGAAAAAAGCACCTTTGGGACAACCATGATCTGGATGTTTGAGAATCTCCATAGACACTTGTTGCAAGCTTGATTTAGAGTAGCATCAAGACAAAAAAAAAAAAAATCCACAGCATCTTTATATAAGATAGCTTTTTCCAGAAAATGTGTATTTGGCCAAAAAATATATAGCACCATGACAAATGAGAAGAGAAGAGCACCTTAAGCTGGTTTTAAATTGGAAGGCTAGTTCATATAGAATGCTCTGAATAAAATGTCCAACATTCAATAAAATATGTCCTGGGGCTACAGAGTCTGGACAATTTATTGTGTATTCAAAAACTAAGGATTTTTTTCTCTCTCTTGAGTTTTTAAGATTTCTATATCACAACAACCGAGGTTACAATGCAGTGTAAACTTAATGTGCCATCCTCCAATGTGTTTTGGATTGTAATAAATCATAGTGGCAAAATTTGACAAGCTCCTGATATTCATAATGCATGTAGCTGATTGCAATTGCAGCTTTGAAAAGAACAAACCAATCAGCATCATAAAACAAACATGGGGGGCAGTGGGGAATCTCTAAAGCCAGACAAAATGTGTAAATTTTTGCAGTGGGGCTTCTTTTTTCTTTCAGAGCCATCACTATCCTTTATTGTTCTAGGACCAATGACTTACCAATGGGGACACTAAAATCAGTACAAGTGGTTGAAGCCATTTTGTCCAGCTTCGTGCACCATTAAAGCATCCCCATGAGTTGGTTGTTCCTTTAATGATAATTAAGTCCAAGGAAACCCATCACAATAATTATCCACGTTTTACTAGTTTTACTACTAGGAAGATTTATTATAATGTTCACTCAGAATCTGCCTTCCTACAGCCTAAGTCCAATGTCCTGTGGCTTGGGATGCTCAAATAAAGTCAAAGTCTTCCTATAGAAATCCTTACAGTATTTAAAGATTGCCATTCTATTGCCCTGAAGGCTTTTCTCAAAACTTAATAGAGCTAGCGCTCTCAATCTCTGCTTAGTAGTGTTTTATTGACTCTACTAATAATGCAATCAACTGATATACTCTAAATATGAGAAAAGTGGGAGATGTGTGCCATGCTCCCCATTCTTGGCATCCTCCAATATTTTGGGTTTCTACTTTAAAAAATCCCTAGCAAAATTATCTATGTTGTAATTTACACATGTGTGTAGTGCACCAGGCTTAAGAAAGGCTGTTTTTTAAAAGGACCACTAACTCTTTTCAAAATATAGATAACCAATAAATGGCAGTAGAAAGAGTTGTTTTATTGTTATCATCTCTTTCCTTCCACTTTAGCCAAACCCTGGTGGCACAGTGGTTAGAATGCAGTATTGCAGGCTAATTCAGCAGTTCGATCCTGACTGGCTGAAGGTTGACTCAGCCTTCTATCTTTCCAAGATCAGTAAAATGAGGACCGAGATTGTTGGGGGCAATATGCTGACTCTGTAAACCACTTAGAGAGGGCTGTAAAGCAATGTGAAACAGTATATAAGTCTAAGTGCTATTGCTATTATAATTCTGGTGTTTTTTTTGCAAATTTGGTAATCCTTTTAAAGGATCATATGCATGTAATCATATGCATGCAATAAATAATAAATGCATGTAATCATATGCATGTAATCATTGATTTTTCTCTATAGAACAAGTATAGATGCAGACTACAACTACAGCACAGAACAGCAATCTTGGTGGGTTGCCATTTTAGTTATATTTCTCTTTCTCTTTCTTTAAGTGTAGTTATCGCATGCACACTTGCCTAGGAATGCAGCTTTAAAAATAAAGATTATGTGGTGTAACAAGTCAGAAAGGGAGAATAATAGCATTTGGCTTCCAGCCGACAACAGCTGTAGGAAATAAAGCTCAAGTGGAGTAGATAAGGGGGTGGGAGATAAGACACCTGGTGAGCTGAAAAAGAAGCTTAAACTATATCAAAGGCAATGGATGTTTGAAAAGGAGGGTGAGATGGAATGATTGCTGAATGCAATGAAAAAGAATACAAAAACTGGTATCAGTAATAAGAAGATTCGAGGACTGGTCAGTAATGGGGAGGCATTTTCAATCCAGAGTATCCTCCCTCATGATGAGTCTGGGCTCACCAGGATGAGGTGGTATATGATTTTCCCATTGAAGTAATTGCCAGTCCTTCAAATCAGAATTGTGGTCAGTAATTCACTTCTGTAGTGCAGATATTTTGCAGCCTTTTGAAGGCAGTATCTTGTCAGCTTGATTCTAGAATAGAATTTTGTATTTTTGTATATCTTCAGAGGCTGCAGTTTTTTAATGCTTTCTTACTCTATATTTTTAATAACATCTAACAAACATGTAGCTACAACTCTAAGCACTTTGTCTATCTTGTTTGATGGATATCACTGGTGAATATATCATGAAAATCTTAAATACTAAATAGGTTGGTGGGTTCGGAAAATTATGGAAAATCTTTCAAATAAGTACCAGGCCATGGCCTGTTCGGAATTGGGCTGTGCAAGTGACTTGTGCGAGCAGTGGGCTGGCACATGCAGCTTAATTTGCACACTGGTGTAGAAGATACAGGAAACTTAAAATATGTATATTTTGTAAAACAGCACTTTTATCTGCCTCTTACTGATTGTTAATACTACGTTAATATTTGAGAGGAAGGTTTCCTTTTCCAGAAGTGGCTGCAAATGGCTTTGTAAGTTGTGTTTATACAGATGTCAAATGCAGGATCATATGAAAACCATTCTTCAGGGAACTATAATTATCAACATCCATTTCAACTGGTCAGTTACTGCCCTTCTTATGTGGATCAATTTCAGCCTAAAATAAGTACTTAGGAAAAGGTCTCCCCAGCCTCATTACTCCCCGTCCCTCCCTGTCCAAATGACCACTGTTGGTCTCACAAGATTTCGCCATTTTGGCTTCAAAGAGTTTGGCATTAGCTAGACTTGTATTCTGCTTCTTTATGAACCACATTTTGGAACAATTAATCAATATTTCATAATCACTGCTACACTGAAAAGAGTGGTTTCTTAAGAAATGTTAGCATTTGGGGATGATAGTGTATGTTCCCAGTAAATATAGCAGACAAGTCAGAAAAGAATGTAAGCAGTTAAGTGAATAATCAGGAGTTGAAGGGCATCTAGCTGTGGCATCGGTCATTTCACTAATCATCAGAGTTGATTTGGGTGAACTGGCTGCCTATATGAGGGATCTCCTTCCTCCGTCAGCTTTCCGTGTCCTTCTCAAAGCTGTGGCTCAATGAAAGAGAAAGACTTCCCAATAGGAGTGCACCATTCTTTGTGAGGGATACCAAATAATTGTTTTCCCTTGCTAGAACCTCCAAACAAAACCCAGAATCACTAAAAGCTTCTGGATTGTGTCAACTCATGATCTTTCAGGAAGGTGTCAGGCACTTTGACCAGCATAACACCCTTTTCCTTAGCCATAAAACGGTTTATTCAGCCATTATATTTATACAGACACACACACACACACACACACACACACAGAGTGTGGTCTCCATAACAGCAGTGATACTTAATGTTTATCTCCATACAATGTAGGTAATCAACATAATTAGGCCAAATGCCTGTTTTCATTTCTTCAGAAAACCATCAGATGCTATCACTGTTAAGACTATTGAACAACCAGAGCCACTCATATGGACTTCCCCATGTATCCAATGCAATGACTCTTAAACTATTATTCTGCTTTGAAGCCCTTCATGGACTCTGAGAGCAATTTCTTACATTGATTTAAAATGTTGACATGCCTCTATCTTGAGTGTTTTCCAAAATAGAACTATAAGGAGACAGTAGCAGGAGAATGACTCAGCAACAAGTTCCATTTCTTCCTTAAGGGCATGAATTGGCAAAGTTTCTTGGGTTTAGTCCTAAGAACATTGCAAAATTCCCACCATTCTCACCAGGCTATTAAATGATCCCTCAAAGGAGATAGCAGAGATGGAGGAAATGAATAATGAGCGCATCCCAGTGGATGAGCAACTAGGCTAAAATAAGACAGCCTCAACATTTTTCTGTGGAAGCTTCTGAACTTGATTTGCCTCAACTTCAGCTCAGCTTACAGGAGCATGCATGCCATGATGGAAAGGCACAAAAACGCTAGGCAACCCCAGGATATTAACCACCCCCTCAAGGTTGACTTACCCAGGAGAAATGGATTCATCATTAGGCATGCTAATTTTGTTATTTATTAGCTTTATTGATAGACTTGCAATCCACCTGACACCTCAGACTAATTTAGCTAACATGGATTCTTATTAATTTTAAAATAGGACCATTCAACATCACATATCAGAAGAGCTTACATTGCAACTGTCCTTTGAGAATAATCAGAAAACAGTTTGGGGTAATCCTAGAAGAGTTGCCATAAATTTCCTGCTTCCGTCTTGATTGCCTTTTTGCTAAAGCTTTTCAAACTGTCATTGAACTTTCTACATAGAAGTGAGGCTGGTAAGCCTAAATTTATGTATAGAGAATTATGTCTCTGTATGACAAAATTACAGATGTAGTATTTCATTCTTCAATAGTTCATGACATAATCCCCTTTCTACATACTTTAATTCAAAGATTATGTCTGGTTTTCTTTGCTATGTTCATGTTGTCAAAATAACAAAAGTAAGTCTGTGACCTGAAAAATGTTTCTGCTTTTAAGCTGAAATTTTCTTCACTTTTTATTTGACTAATTTTAGAAGACTCTAAATAGATTCTTTTTGCAATATTAACAAGATTGTGACTAAGCGGCAGAAGGAAGCAAAACACAATACCGACAAATTAGTTTTAATTTTTTATTTCAAATGGTGGCAATTTCATTCACAGTTCTTGCTGAAAATTAATGGTAGTGAAGAGTATTCAACTCTTACTAAGATGAAAACTTTAGCTTTTATCACTAGCATATTTTCATTCCCATCACAAATGAAAAGTATATTTAGGATTTTGAAATCAAGGAAATTGAAACCAATTATTTTTACTATTAAGACAGATTGAGAAATATATACTTAGTCTCCTTAGATGCATTTCAAAATAGCCACATTTATTAAAATTATATCTTTATGAAATTATTATGATCATTATTATGCTCCTTTAATCATTATTATGCTCCTTTAATCATTAATTATGACAGCATATTTCATAGAATCATTTTGCCCGAAGTGTTTACTCCACCATGAAATAATTTTCTTAAATTTAGCAAATGGCATTATTGGAAAGGTTTTTGCCTTGGAAATCATCAAGATTAAGTTTAACAGGTTACTTAATACATGAACCTTCAAAACTGATAGAGCTCTTTGTGATTTTAGGAGGTTTTTGTAAGGCTTGTAAAAAGAAGAAACAAAAAAGATTACTCAATCAGGCAGTTAGCATTCCTATATCTTCATCAAATAAAAGGTAATTATATCTGATTAGGGATAATAAATAATTTGTTAAATCTTTAAAGCAAATGGCAAACCAAGATTTAGATCTAGTTTTTAAGGACCATGAAGTAAACTGTAGTAAGAATTAACACAATTTTTCGAACAGTGATATAAAGTAGATCATGAATAATCTTTACAGCAATATGTATGAATTCAAATGCTGAAAACTCCATGAAATTCTACTGGATCCTTTTCTAACATTGATTTCTTCAAAAATACCTTTTAACTCAAATTTGGCTAACTATATAAAAAAAAATATTTTTCATTCATATATAGAGGCAACAGAATAGGAATTTCTGAGGAACAGCCACAGACTGCATATATCCCAATATTAGGCTTGGGGTTTTTTTGTTTTTTGTTTTTTGTTTTTACTATTTACAGAGCATTATATTCCATCTTGAAGCAGTTACAGCAAAGCATTTCACAATTTGCAAAATTTTGCAATTAGCGTTTATTGTCCCTTATTGTGGTTGAAAAAGAAATGCAATATAATTTAATATTGTAACACATCACTTCTAATTAATTGTATTTTCCCGCAGGATACGTCAGAGCGAAGTTGTTTTTAGAGGATGAATTTGTGGTCCAATTATGTTAGCACTGAAGGATTATTTATTTATTTATTAAATGTATGTGCCGCCCATCTTGTCCAGAGATGATTCTAAAAAAAAAAAGTCTATAAAAAAATAAGAACTAATTTGTTGTTTTTATGTCCTCTATAAAATGACATAATTTATGGTTAAAAAACTGAAATATTTCTTAAACTAGTTTAGTGTTTGTACACAGAACAAAGCCAGTAAACTAAACAATTAAATCATCTAAAATATGTTCAGGCACTTCTTTCCAAACTCTTATGTCCAATCAAAAATATAATGAACTGTAACAATGAATAAATGATCACATTATACCAATCATGTTTTATTAGTTCCACAAATATTGTTTTGGGTCATTCAGTGGAGTAGTAAAGCATGTGTGTGTGTGTGTGTGTGTGTGTGCGTGCGTGCGCACACACACACACACGAAATAGTGAGTACTGCTTCTAATGGGGTACAAGGTCCATCAGTTTTAATATTCTGAAAATGTTCTCCTCTGCATGCAACCAATTTTACTGTATTCAGGGCATTCTAAACTAATAGCAATGAAAGTCAAATGGCTGTAAGCTTTGGGGGCTAGATCTTAAATTATATTATAGGGAAAAAAATGTCGTCTTGAGATCACTGAAAACCTAGAGCACTGAAATTAGTTCAAATGCAACATGCAAGCTTATTATTTTGGTACATGATAAGCATAAAGATAGGCCTGCCTCCTAATGTCAATCTCAGCCAAAGTGATCAGATTAATTAAGAATATTAAAGTTGGATGTTTAAAGTCCATACCGGTCTCATTATATCTTTAAAATATATTAATGTTAAAATATTTAGCCTCTTACTGATTTCAAGCACAATTTATATTGATATTTCTGTGGACTGATTCCTAGTGTTGGCATTATATTAAAAATATAATCACTCTCTGGTTGACTGAAGGAAGAAAATTTATAGTTTATAGTTTTGGAAGGCAAGCACTACCCTCCATTTCTTAATAATATAATTTTAACTCATAGTTTTACCAACAGCTGCAGTAAGTGGCAGTGGGACTTTTTAAAGTGAAAGTGAAAGGATAAAGGCTTAACCCTGGCCCAACTCATATCATCACCAAACTCTTCATTTATAAATATGAGTAGTTCTCCTGAAAATTAATCTCCCTATTGGTTCCCCCCCCACAATGTGCCACAATATGGAAATGATGGAGGTGGGGGGAAGCTCAGAGGTCAAAGGTTAGGGTTTTCTCACCTTCATCCATTCAACATATTAAATGCAGAGAAGAGTGTCCTAAGAGGTGAAGTGGCAGGAGTAACATCTCCAAAATATTTATCTGATACATTTTTAAAAGGGAAGTGGCTTTCAAGTGTCAGACATCGCATTTATTTCTAAGACTATGTCTGGGTTTTATAAATATTACTGCAAAATAAAGATGGTGACAGGCTATGGTCCAATGGTATGTTCAACAGTGTGGCTTATTGCTTGGAAAAAAAAAAAAACAGGCACGCTTGAAGGGAACAGTTTGGAGTGTTACAATGTGGATAGGATTACCACCATCAATTTGTTTTGTGTTCAGTAGATTTTTTGGGATTATAATTGCATGATAGTTATATATGGGCTCTACCGTCATATTGCAGTATACACATACATATACAAACACATACATATATGTGTGTGTTTGTGTCAACTAATATAGTTAGACTTCAAAACTTAAGACTCCCCAATCAGTAGATAAAGTTATCATTATTGTCCTGACACTTGAAATAACAACTTGAAATATAATGAATGTTGTATGTTATATTAATTCCATCCAAAGAATTCCAGCTACAACTCCAATAAAGCCTCCCTGCATCTTTATTTTGAAGAATGCATCTGGATTCCAGGTTTATGGAAAAGGAAGATAGTCGGCAATGGTTGCATCTGGGTTTGCTTGAAAATAGCATCCTTATTCTGTGCAAAATTTAAAAATAAAGACATTAATCCAGCACTGTGATCCTTAGGGAAAGAGCTTGGTTTGTAGAAGACTCAAACCAGGAACAATATTTTTTGTTTTTATTTCTCTAGCTCACTCAATAATTATATCTAACAAAAATTACATCTAACAAAGCTTCCAAATGATGATCAGGAGATCAAAACAGTTCCAAACGCAGCAGGGCTTTTGAAATAATTATACTGCATGCATCTTTCTGTAAGTTACTTCCAATATCTAAATAGGATAGCCACTCATTCGTATGAAATAAGGCAATATGTCAAAAAAGAAGGCATCCATTTACAGAAAGTATTTAAGTAGTAATGCAAATTTAGAAATATTTTTTGCATTTAAATTTCATAGCAGACAACCCAATTTCCCATCCATATCATCACCCTTAATTTGTACACCACTCTCAGTATAATTCCCCCCAAAATGGGTATGCATCTCCATCGAATTGATTCATTTCTTGTTGTTCCAGGACAGTGTCTCCACTCTCCCCTTAATGTTATCAGAAGCTGAGAGCCTTTTGATATAAATAGTGTGCTGCTGATCCTTCTCCTGGAATTAAACCTTTGTGATTTGGAACTGGAGCTAATGGATGAAATGCAAGGTGTTGCCACGAGTAGCCTCAATTTCTGCTATCTTTTCAGGTAGTGTTGGAAGAAAGATGCAACATTATTTGATGATCTTTGGGTCTGTTAACAAAAAGACCACAAAGTGTCAGGGCTATTCCTATCCCTTGACTGTCAAAGTTTAGTGGACAAAAGGCAACTAAATCTTTTCAGCACCAGTGTTTCATATAAAGGAAAATATCTGGCCATTGCAGTCAGGGTCTGGTTAACAAATTGTTTGTCTTTACCAACTATCTCCTTTGGCATCTATTACACAAAAATACATATTAAGAGTTGATCAGCAAAGAAACTGGCTTAATTACACATCTTTAGACCCATATTCGACAAGCAAGATTTGTCACACAGTTTTCTTCTTGGCACTTCTACTGATCTTAGCTCTTATACTAGGAAATATTAATTTAGCCTTTCAAATCTTTCAAAATTATCCGTCTCATCTGAGCCTTTTTTTCACTGAGAATTCCAGGGTTCCCCATGGAGATCTAACTCATTGAAAGCAATGATCACTTTGAAATGCTGATCCAAAATCTGGGTGTCTGACAAGAATCAAATATAAAGTCTGATAAATTTCCTCTTCACTTTATGAAATAATGTCAGAGGTTCTTAACTTCAGGGGTTTGAAAAGATTTAATAGTAGCAAAACTGCGTTTCAACATTGGATGTGCTGATAAAATGAATCCCATGAATTTCCTTGGGAATTATTGTTTTTTCATCTCTTCATTCTGTTGCCCCTCTTTCTTTAGGTTTTTATTTATTTAGTTATTTTGCAGTGATGTAAGACTTATCCCTCTGCTCTCTCTTTCCTTTTTTTCTCACTTTTTTATCTGTCTTGTTTTAGTCATGCTACTTCAAATATGCAAGCCATTCTTGCATATACTGGTATATGCGTTACGGAATTTGAATAGATATGTTTGTAACACATGCCAATTTTTAATTAGAATAAATTGCATCATGGCCTACTTACTATGAAGAGCTTTGTAATGCAGCAGTTAAGATATGAGGCTAGGATTGGGGAGACCAAAGGTCCAGTCCATCCTCAGCCATAAAGTCTCACTGTGAGTGAGTGATTGAATATTGGGCCAATCACTCTGTCTCAACCTAATCTGCTCAAATTTATGAGGCTATTTGTGGGGAAAATTGGAGGAGTACTATGGGACTCCCTGGAAGAAAGGTAGAATAGAAATCGAATAAATAAAGGGATCACTGCTTTCACTAAAACCTCAAAGTAAACCGTCCTAGGATTTTTAAAAAGTGTGGTGGGGGGAGGGGAACTCTAGGAAAACATGGTTAAATATTCAGAATGTATGAAAATGGCACAGAGGTGTGAGAGTTTGCAGATTTAACTAAATCAACTGGATCAAAATTTATTGCCGGTGCAGTCGGTGTTTTGCATTTGTTGAAAAGTTACTGAACTGTGAAGTGGAAATATTTAATAAAAGGGGAAAGTCATGAAAGCTATATTTTTCATGAGGTAACTGTCACATCTTATCATAAATTGGCAATATGAAATGTCCATCATATGCTAGATGAACACTGGAGACATTGGTTTACGATGTATCTGGGTTGGGGAGGGGGAAGTAGTGCAAATTATGGATTAGAAATTTCACTTCTTTAATACATGAATTGTGCCCTTCAATAATATAATCAAATGTTATTCTTCAAATAACAAACCATGGACTGGTATCAGACTATTCTAAATGATGCATGTGTTGGAACTAATAGAGGTTTTTTTTTTATCTTGTGCTCTTCCAACGCCTTGTAACTTATCTCCCTTTTTTCTAAATAATTGATTTTGCTGTCACACTGACATCTGGTTAATGGGATGTCAATATATTGATGATAAACCATATGGGTTTATGGAGTAGCCATATAAAGTAACTCAGGGATTTATGAAGTCCCATAGTCAAGTGCTGTAAACTATTTTTTTTTAGTATTCTGAATTACGTATAAACCAATATAATCACAAAACTGGATATTAGTTGCACTTGGCCATCTCTGCCGAAACTGTCTGATATTATGTCATTACCTTTAGCAGAAAGTGTGGCCTTTGGAAATGTGAGTAATACATCAGTGAGTGAAATGAAATTATTTAGGGGGATATATATACCTTTTTTTTCAGACTATAAGATGCTCCAGACTATAAGATGCACCTAGCTTTTGGAGAGGAAAACAAGGGGAAAAAACCTGCCTCTACCTCCCAGCAATTTGCCTCCTTGCAGCAAAGAACAAACAGCCTGGTCAGCTTCAGCACAGCCTGATTTCCGTGCATCCCATTTTCGGCCTCCGCTGATCCCATTTTTGGCCTGTTCCAGGCGGTGAGGATAGGCAGCAGCAGCGATTCCCACTGCCTGGAATGGGCCAAAAATGGAGTACGTGGAGGCATAAAATGGGGCATGCAGAAGCCGAAAATGGGATGTGCGGAGGCCAAAAATGGGGCATGTGGAGGTAGTGTCAGACAGCAGTGGTGATGGTGGTGGTGGCAGCGATGGGCGGTGGTAATCCCAGCAGCCTGGAACAGCTTATAGGTGGTATTCCGGGAGGCAGATCCAACCGTCAATCAGTGCTCATGCTAAATCAGGCTGTGCTGAAGCTGACCAGGTTGTTTGCTCTTTGCTGCAAGGAGGCAAATTGCTGGGAGGCAGAGGCCAGTGGGATGGCCCAGTGGGTGGGCGGGGCTTCAGCAACATTCACTGTATAAGATGCACAGACATTTCCACCCACTTTGGGGGGGAGTGCATCACACACACACACACACACACACACACACACACATACAGAATAAAAATATATGCAAGTTTCTTCCTCTTTTTCTCCCTCCCTCTTTCTCTCTCCCCTTCTCTCTCTTCATACTCTGATTTCTCTTCAGATCCTATAAATCTTTCACCTTTTACTTCATGCCATAGAAAAGGGGAGCAAATGGAAGGAAATGAGTATTTTCATGTATTGTAAATACATGAGTAAAAATTGATTAATATTTAAAATTAGCAGTATCTCTCCAAAGATGTTGAGCAGTCATATAATATTTTATTTTATGTACCAGAATACTCTTTTGTCTTTTCATTCTCATGCTGATCCAATAAGTTACGTCGTAACAGTCTCTTCTGGAAATCATAAAGAAGTCTGCCATTTGGTTATAATGGTGAGAGGGAGGAGGAGGATTCTGTGAAGCCATTCAATAGAAAGACACAATATTTCTCTAAACAAGTTCTTCCAACCTGAAAGAAAATCATTTTCAAGTCAGCTGAATGTTTCAAAGAAACATCATTTACAACTGTGAAATGTGAGAACTCAACTAAAACTTTGATTCCTAAATTTTGTATGCTTTACTTGGAGCTTTTGTATCTGTGTGCATTTTTTCCCTTAAGAACTGAACTTACTGAGCACAGAAGTACAGTGTTGTGTATCTAATCCACAAAACTATTGTAGATAAACAATGCTCTGACAAAATTAGGACATACACATGCAATAGAAGTTTTGGAAGTTGTTTAACCATTAGCAGCCTTATATTATCTGTTAAAAGAATTGATATTCATGGTTGTGATCAAATTGAGGTGATTTGTAGAGATTATGTTTTCAAGGAAGGCAGCTGTGTTGTCATAGAAACAACCAAAACATAACTACAGGCTATGTGGTAAAGGAGGCAGACAGAGTAGGAGGAAGACAGTTTGTAAAAAATAATTAAATATAAAACTATTTTGATGGTAAAAAAAGAGCAATGGAAGACTAAGATCCTTCAACAACTGAACCTCCATCTCAGCTAAGTGGTAATGACTACATGTTGCTCTGTGGTTCAGATAGTGACGTAACTGGTTGCGGCAACCCTGACAAGAGTTCTCAGCACCAAAAGACAGCCACCTAGTCCCTTGTTAGGATTCTACCATTTATAGCATAAACAGAGGCATGGTGGCTCAGTGACTTAATGACGCTCAGCTCTGACAGTTCGAGCCCTAGCATAGGGTGATCTCCTATCACTCGCCTCAGCTTCTCTCCACCTAAGAGTTTGAAAGCATGTTCTATGCAAGTAGGTAGATAGACACCACTTCAGTGGGGACATGTGCTCTGTGCAGGCAGTCATATTCCTCGCAGTTCTGAACCTTCCCAGTTGCAACGTCCATTTGTGAAGCAACTCCAGGAAGGAAGGGGAACTTGGGTGACACTGCAAGAAGAGCCACTCATCTTTCTCTCTGGTGAGAAGCCTGCTCACCCCCCTGGTGGCACATCTTGGGAAGCAGCATGCAAGCGTTTCCTATAAAATGGCTAGTTATTTGACAGCTGAACTACTACAATGCTCAGAGATCATAGATACTGATGAGTAAACCATATTTGAATAAATTATCAGATTTTTATATCCTTAGCACAATAAACCACAAGGACAGTAAAATGACACATACCTGACCTATATGCATCTTGGCATTATGCTTATATTATAACATCTGTATAATGATATAATCATGCAAATGCCGTCATTGATTCTCCCTTCTCCCCCTTTCCCACCAATACTCTTGTGTTCTTACTATATTGTACATTTAATGATGGGGGCTTGTGAAAAGAAAAGCATGATTCAAGATGTGAGGAAAGGAAAAGAAAAACCATGTTATTGCTTGCCATAGTTACCTGGTCATGCAAGTGACAGAGAAAGAGAATTAAAATGCTGATAATGCTATTTATTAAGGATATACAGCACAACCATTCAGTTTATAGGCACTTTGACTGAAACACCCCTTTGATCTTAATCTTCCTATCAAATAATTGATTCCATATTTCGGATCAGATGCTTTTGAACCCATCTGATACTATGCAAACATATTCATTTCTTCTGAATTGAATCATCATTTGGATCAAGTTGATTCAAGTTGACAGTCTCAGTATGATTTGGAGCAATTGACAGAACTGTAATGCTTATTTCATGAGCCTATAGATGAAAGTCCAAGGCCATTGTCCTACCTCCTTTATCTTTTGAGTGTGGAGATGTTTGAGGAGAAAGTTGCACTTTTGTGCAAGAAGCACTCAGAAGCACTCAGCTGTAAATGTTGAGAAATACTCAGATGGACTTATTTTATGGAGGGAAAGTTGACAGAATAAATTTTATACTTTTTAGCGAAAGATTAAGTATAACTCAAAAAAGTCATAGCCTATAGATTTCAGGAATAAATGACAAACAGAAAAGTCTTAAGATGCTAAATTCTTTGTCATGGTTAGAAATACAGTCATACTTTTTTATGACTCAGAAAATACTGTGACTAATTTAGTGCAGAATTTACTATAAAACATTATTTGAAACAGCATGCCTATGGGAGGCAGAGTGTACATTACAGTAATGGTTTGAATTATGGCAATTACAAAATATAGCTTAGATTAGCATATTTTCTTAGAATTTAAAAATAATCTTATTTCACACACACATTTGCTCAGTTATGTTTCCGCACTTAGAATGCCTGATGGAAATAATAAAATGGGGACATTTTTAATTGACTCTAACCTGGGCCTCTGAAATACTTTTCAGGGTCTATTAAAAAAAATAATCAATATGCTGATCTATAAATATACAGAAAAACAAAAATAGATTTTCTCATTACATGAATTTCATGCCTATAACAAAAAGTTCTGAGCCTATTATTATTGATGGTAGTAGTTTTCTTGTTCCCTATTTAGCCATTTCCTCAGATTCATTGCACAAATTATGCTAACAAACCCACATAGTGAGTTGAAATGTTAGAAAGCTAAGCCAATTCTTCCTGAAACAAGAATTTGAAGCATTAGAGCACTAGTACTGATTCCTAGTTGCTTTCAGGAATTATTTTTTAAAATGGAGAAAAAAATGATTATGTGAACAAATGAAATTTTACAGAACAGATACACAAATTCCTTATCACTGGATCAATGTTAGCTTTCATATTTATTATTAATCATTTAGACAGATGCAGTCTACTTTATGAGTCACTTTCATGAGTGGAAAGGGCTGTCATCATGGCACTGAATCCAAAGAGATTCCTGAATTTACTGCAGCCCTTGAATGGTAAAACAGTGGGAGCCATAGATCCCACTGTTTCTAAATGGCATATTTTTTTTCCCCCAGCATTCTATCTGGATGTTTGGTTAACATAAAATTGTCCCAAATATTTAATTTGCTTTCCAGTATGTGGAGATATTTATAGATTTGTATCAGGGATGGATTCTACTTACCTTTACTACCAATGGGGGGGTGCAAATCTAGAATTTGAAGCATTAGAGCACTAGTACTGATTCCTAGTTGCTTTCAGGAATTATTTTTTAAAATGGAGAAAAAAATGATTATGTGAACAAATGAAATTTTACAGAACAGATACACAAATTCCTTATCACTGGATCAATGTTAGCTTTCATATTTATTATTAATCATTTAGACAGATGCAGTCTACTTTATGAGTCACTTTCATGAGTGGAAAGGGCTGTCATCATGGCACTGAATCCAAAGAGATTCCTGAATTTACTGCAGCCCTTGAATGATAAAACAGTGGGAGCCATAGATCCCACTGTTTCTAAATGGCATATTTTTTTCCCCCCAGCATTCTATCTGGATGTTTGGTTAACATAAAATTGTCCCAAATATTTAATTTGCTTTCCAGTATGTGGAGATATTTATAGATTTGTATCAGGGATGGATTCTACTTACCTTTACTACCAATGGGGGGGTGCAAATCTACGCATGCACAGAAGCTTCTGCGCATGCACAGATCATTCCTTATGACATCCGGGCGGGTGGGTGGAGCCTCCCGCCGCTTTTACTACCAGTTTGGAAGAACCAGACAGAACCGGGAGCAACCCACCACTGGTTTGTATACTGTAGAATCTACATTTAGCCATGGAAACTCATTGAGAAGTTCTAGTTATTGGCCCCCAAACCAACACTTTCTTTGGGTTGTTCTTTTTGGGGGTGGGGGTGGGGTGGGGGAAGAAATATTTATGCTGCTGTAAATTGCTAGGGGAAAGGTGGAATGTAAATCTAATATGTAAAATGTAACCTCCCTTCCCTCCCTCTCTTTCTCTCTCACACACATACAAACTCTAACAGACAGAAAGACATTAAACATGTTTACTGTATATACATCGCAGAGTTGAATGGGATTGCACAGAAATTTCTTTGGTTCAATAAAAAGGCAGAGGACAAATAAAGATCTCTAATTAGAAATGTTTTATTGACTGATAAAGCAGATACAGAGAGAAATGTCTTGGCTTGCATATGCTCTAAATTAGGATAGAAGCTATTTATTGAGACTAAAATTTAATCCAAAGTTCATGCTCCTTTACTAATTGGAGACAGGATACATTAGAAGCCTGTGCCAATCAATGTAATAAATAAATGCTGTGGAATAACCTTCATTTTTTAATAAGATGCACATCCGCAGAAACCTAGAAAAAATATTACATTATTTCATGTATAGGAAAATATCTGTGAGGAAATGGGGAAAATAATTAAAAAGCAGTAAAATATACTGCAAAATAGTTATATCCGAAGTTTAAAGTCCCCAAAAAAAAATCTAATTAGAGATACAAAAATCATTTTCCAAATCAAATGGAATTCTGCATGTAATGTACTACTCTTGCTGAAGGAAAGATGACCCACACTTTCTATGTAAATTATCTCTGAGCTATGCTAAATCAATGAGTTTTGTTCTGTAGATGCTTGTTCCAGGTTGCTTCCTGTAATGACCTCAATTATATATGTCTTCATTGTGAAATTATGATTGCCGTTGCTTGGCTTTAGATGACAGCAGAGGAAAGATTTCCATGATAAAGAAGTATAAATGGTACTATCTAACTAAATTAGTATGCAGGACTTGCTATTAAAGATTATTGCTACTAAAATCAGTGCAGTTCATAAAGATCCTGTGATTGAATAGTAATAACAATAATGACAAAGTAGCAGCAGTGGTGCATTGGGATATCAGTAAGAAATAACATTTGCCTGCAAGCAAGAACTGGTAGGACCACAAAATAGAAAAAGTTATAGAAAAAGAAGAAACTAAAGTACTCTGGGACTTTAGAATATAGACAGGCTCCACCACATAACACTCCTAACTTAACAATTGTCAATAAGAAAGACAAAAACTAAATCTGAATAGTGCACATAGGACTACTTGGAGACAACAGGAGAGAAGCGAAAGATTTGGAGAAAAGTAGAATTTTTCTGCCAACAGAAGTGGCAAAGGAAAGCAAAGATAGAACCAATAGCGATAGGCACCCAGAGTGCAATCCCAAAAGAACTAGAACACCACTTGAAAACCATTGGCATTTAAAATATCATTATCAATCAATTGCAAATGGCAGTTTTACATGGAACACTTTACATCCTGCGATGCTGCTTTTAACACCATCAAACAACAAGAAACAACATCTGCCTTTCCCACATCCTTGGGAAAGATTCAATAGGTAGATAAAAATAGCAAATCCAGTCTAAACATCTGTCTGATTGCATGACAATCATAATACAACTGGGAGGCAATAATATATTGTAGATCAATATAAAATGCTTAATAGTTTATACCAAGTCAGAATATTTACAAGTATATATGACTTAGAGATGTTTACTTGCAACATATAGCCTGCCTGTATGATTTCTTTCTTAATCCCCCAAATTAAGAAAAGTATCTCGCGAGTCAAGTTTGATTTCTGGTGACTTCATGCATTACAGCCATGTAGTTTTCTTGGCTAAATGTAGAGGCAATTGTTATTGCTTTCTGGAAGAATACGTTTAAACTATTCAATCTATCCTATAGCCCTGGTGTTCTCTGTAGGCCTAAATCCGTGATGGCGAAACTATGGCATGCATGCCCAAAGTGGCAAGTGGAGGCATGTTGCCTGGCACACGTGGCATCACCCATTCCTCTTCCAGGTTTCTGGTGTGCATGTGCATGTGTTGATCAGCTGGCCTTTGTGCGTGAGGCAGTGCCGGAAACTGGAAGAGCTGGTCTTCCGTTCTCTGGCATGTGCGCTAGAGGTGGGTGTCAGCAGGTTCTGACCAGTTCTAGAGAACCAGTAGTGGAAATTTTGAGTAGTTTGGAGAACTGGTAAATAACCTCTGACTGGCCTCGCCCCATCTATTCTCTGCCTCCCAAGTCCCAGCTGATCAAGAGGAAATGAGGATTTTGCAGTAACCTTCCCCTGGATTGTGGAGGGAATAGAGATTTTACAGTATCCTTCTCTGCCATGCCCACCAAGCCATGCCACGCCGACCAAGACACAACCACATAACCAGTAGTAAAAATTTTTTGAAACCCAACACTGGCATGCACATGTGCATCAGTAACCAGAAGACTTGCTGGCCAGCACACATGCACGCGCTGGAAACCAGAAGTACCTTATCCAGTGCGCGCGTGCTCCCTGGGCAGCTCCTCTTCCTGGTCGTGGCCTTGACGAATGTGCATGTGCATGCAAAGTGCTCCCTTTCTGGCACTTGGTGCTGCACCTGTGCACATGTGCTTCCTTTTTGGCACTTGGTGCCATCACTGGCCTAAATGAAATTTGAGCAGACTTGGCTTCTAAACCCATGTAACATCAGCTGGATGTTGCCATCTGCTCAGATACTACTGGCTCACACAGGGTCCCAATCAGGGGTGAAATCTAATTTTTTTTGCTACTAGTTCTGTGGGCGTGGCTTGGTGGTCATGTGACTTGGTGGGCGTGGCCAGTTTGACATCATTCATGTCACTCACCGTTAGAGCCAGGAGCTCCACATTCTGACACAGAACAGAAGCACATTCTGTCTTTCATAGAATGTCACAGAAGCCAGGAGCTGCACAAAAGCACATTCTGCCTTTCTGAAACCCCCAACGCTTTGAGTTTCCCTCTGGCTTGACTGCCCAAGTGAACCTCAGATCCTTCTCTTGCCCTGCTCATTTTCCTGGAGGACCGCCCATCCCCCCCAATCTTCTGTACAAACCGCCCACCCCATTTCTGCAAAGGCAGAGCCTCCCCCTTGCAGGGCAATCCAAAGAGGAGAGGGGGATGCTGCTGAAAAAGCCGCCTTTCACCTTTCATCAACGAGCAAGACAGCTCTCCAACCTCTGTTTTTGTGTGTGTGAGAGAGAGAGAGAGGGAGGGAGGGACCGATCTGAAGCTGAGGCACCCAAACTTCTGGCAACATCTTCTGAGCAGCCCTGAGTCAGCCAGCTCCACCTGACCTACTCCCTGAGTCTCGCCGTTCTCTTCACCCCCACCCCCACCCCACTCAAGCAGTGGCTTCTCTGCTCAGCCCCAACAAGCTATGCATCCATGGTGCCTGCACCAGAATCTCAAGAGAAGCAGAGAAGATCATCACTTGCAAGCAGAGGTAGCAAGCGTACGCCATGCTGTGGGAAAAATGAGAGGTCCTGTTGTCCCGCAGAGCCTGCCGCTGCTTGAATGGGGTGGGGTGGAGGGGCAAGGAGAACAGCGAGACTCAGGGAGTAGATCAGGTGGAGATGGCTGACTCAGGGCTGCTCAGATGCCGTCCCTGCCAGTGCCAGAAGTTTGGGTGCCTCGGCTTCAGATCACTCACACACGCACACACACACACACACACAGAGAGGTTGGAGAGCTCTCTTGCTCGCTCGCTCTCCAAGCGCCCCATGCACAGCCTGTTTGAAGAAAGGGCATGCACAGCTGGGCGCGTTTGGCTGCAGGAGGAGGCGTGGCGCAATGGGGTCGTTTTGTTCACCGCAGTGGTGCTTTGGGAGGGCAGGCGAACGTCTGCAGCTGACAACTATAATGAATATGTCTACCTGCCCTTCCGAAGCACCACCGCGGCGAACAAAACAACTTCATTGCTATGGATGCATAGCTTGTTGGGGCTGAGCAGGGAAGCCGCTGCTTGAGTGGAGTGGGGGGGCAAGTAAGGTGCTAGCTCCTTCCCCGCAGGTCTGCCATACTTGCCTGCCTTCCACATGGGCTTTTGCTTGCCTGCCTTCGCAAGCTGGACACCAGGACACCGGGAAGGCAGCATGGAAGGCAGGCAAGCATGGCAGGATTGCAGGCCATGGACTGGTTTGGGGGTGTGGCCAGCCAGCCATTACTTCCAGTTCAGCGAACTAGCCTCAATCTCCACTATCTACTCACCCGAGCCGGTCCGAATCAGGAGCATTTCACCCCTGGTCCCAATATAAGGTGACCAGATTTTAACATTGGTAAAGAGGGACATTGTGGGCGTGGCTTATTTTGTGGGCGTGGCTAGCTGGTCATGTGACTGGGTGGGCGTGGCTAGCTGGTCATGTGACCGGGTGGCCATGGCTATGTGTATAGGGTAAGGTGAACAGATTTTAACATTGGTAAGAGGGACACCATTGTGGGCGTGGCTTATTGTGTGGGCGTGGCTTGGAGGCCATGTGACTGGGTGGGCGTGGCTAGCTGGTCATGTGACCGGGTGGCCATGGCTATGTGTATAGGGACTACTCAGAGGGCTGGAAAGTCATTTCTGACAGGTCCTCGCACTTTTGACTGGTCCTCACACTTATGACCATCCTCACATTTATGCCCGTGCAGCATTCTTAACAACCATGTCACTCATTTCACAACTGCTTCTCTTCACCATGATGACAAGATAGGGCAAAAATGTAAAATGTGAGGACAGTCGTAAGTTCGAGGACTGGTCAAAAGTGCGAGGACCAGTCAAAAATAACTTTTTCAGCCCTCTGAGTAGTCCATATGCACAAAAGGACTAACCAGAGGGCTGAAAAAAGTCATTTCTGACAGGTCCTCACACTTTTGACTGGTCCTCACACTTATGACCATCCTCACATTTATGCCCGTGCAGCATTCTTAACAACCACGTCACTCATTTCACAACTGCTTCTCTTCACCATGATGACAAGATAGGGCAAAAATGTAAAATGTGAGGACAGTCGTAAGTTCGAGGACTGGTCAAAAGTGCGAGGACCAGTCAAAAATAACTTTTTCAGCCCTCTGAGTAGTCCATATGCATAAAAGGATACAGTAATTGAGAGGGAAGAAGGAAGGGAAGGGAAATTAAAGTAGGAGTGACGGTTAAGAGAGGGAGGAAGAGAGGAGGAGAAGGAGAAAGGAAGAGGAAGTAGGGAGGAGAAGAAGAGGGGGGGAAGAGAAAGTAAGAAGGAAAGAAAAGAGAGGTGGTAGGTTTGAGGAGAAAGATTGCTGTACAATAAAAAAGATGAAAGGGAAGAAAGCCAACCCCAAACAAATATAAAGATATTAAGATAAAGAATGAATTGTTAAACTTTAAAGAATAAAAGAGAACAAATATGAATAAATAGCAATAATTAGAAACACACATACATACAATGTATTTTCTTTGAACAGAATATTTGGCTGGTTCACAAATTTAAACAGTGTTTAGTCATTTCAATTAAATTTACAATTTTTATATTTCCTTTTTACCATATTTATTCCTCATCTATTTTTTAAAAAAACAATATTACCCTTCATCCTCATCTCTAATCTTAATCAAATTCAATTTTTCCCTTCTATTCTATATTATACCCCTTCCCATTGTCATCTATTTTTATATCCATCCTCACATTGGTTAATTATGTAATACAGTTGTTTAATACAAATTCAACATTTTAATATAAATCAATTAGTTATATAGCTACCTTTTTTGTATATTAATCAATATGAACATGAATATTCCAATTATTTCCATGCAATCCAATTTCTTACAAATCAATTAATTATATTTACCAATAATAATAAACCAAATTATTTCCCCCATATATTCCTCCAAACCACAACTTAACCATTTCTGCTTTCAACACAGTATACAATTAATAATATCTCAATTATTACAATTCCCTAGTTAAAAAGAGCTTTTTTTTCTTTTGTGTTTTAAAATCTTGAACTCTCCTCTTTTGCCCTAAATAATTTTCCATTGTTTGCACTTACCTTTTTTGGTGAGGAAAAGGAAAATAAATCTGCTGCCTAATTTTACAAAGTTGCAAGCAAACCGCAAAGCCAACAGCCTGTTTTACTTTCACTTTCGTTTTGAGCTTGGTTTGCACAAAGAGAAAAAAAAAACTGCTGAGCAATTTAGCAAGAGCAGAGCCCTGTGCAAATCAGCTGAGAGGGGGAAGCCGAGCTAATTAACGTAGGGCGGCCCTTTGAAGCCCCGCGGCAAGAGTTTAAACAGGTTCTAGCCATCTAGCCATCAGCGGGGATTCAGGAGGCAGCCGGGAACCAGGAGGCAGAATGAAAAATCGGGACTTTTTTAAAACGCCGCGGGACGCGGGACAAATTGCTCAAAAGCGGGACTGTCCCGCCAAAAGCGGGACGTCTGGTCACCTTATCCCAATAGGATCTGTGCTGATGAAATCCTAACAGCATTTGTTTGATCTTCTCACTCATTTTTAACACCTGTGAATTTATATTCTCCAAAAGCACTTGCAATAAATAAAAGAATGGTTGTGATTTTATTAACTTATATCTTTGTTAGAACACATGAGAATGGTCAGCCGGTTGTGAAAGATTAATAGTGTCATATGCAATTTTTCTAAGAAATATTTTTCCTTGTTCTTCTGTGAAACTCAATATTTGCCATATTTTAAAAGGAAATGCTACAACAATACACTTGAAAGAAAGACTACGAGATAATGTTAAAAGTGTTTTACAGAAGCCAAATCATTCCAAAAAAACTATAATTAAGGGAACACCATGGAAAGACAAAGCCAATATAATTCCCTTTCATCATATCTTTTTTTTTAAAAAAGGATCCTCATTAAAGACACTAAATTTTATGTAATTTGCTAATTGTTTTTATCCTATAAAGTGCATGTCAAATATAATTATTTTCATCAAAAGAAGATAATGTACCTCAATTTTAAAAATGTACTGTTACATATATTAGTGTTAGAAATCACTGAACTATGTGTTGTGAATATTTACAAATAATTGAAACAAAGTGTTATAAACTGTGAATGTAATCAAATCTCAAATATGTGTGAATAACAATAGGCAGAAGAAAACCATAATCTGGCCAGATTATAGGAATCTAACACAATCTGTAATATCGATTTCCAGAGCAAAAGTTTGCACAGAGTCTCATAGTATTTTATATCTGGTAATTGGCTTAACTGTACAATTTTCTGCTCTTTTTAACTCATTATAAGAGAGCTACCTTCTGGTGCTTTACATATTCAGCACTTAATATTCCCTAATAAAAAGTGCACCACTTCAGTAAATTGGATGCTCGTTTTTAAATGGTGTGCTATAGTGAGAGTCTCTTCGGGTTTGGCCCTCAGTAAGGTCTGCTGAAAATAGAACAAAAATATTGGAAAAGAGCTCTCTGCAAACTGTGAGCAATTTAGAACAAAATGTACTTTGCATAGAAAAAGTACAAAGTATTCAGAACATAAGAACATGAACAAGAACATGAACAGTGCCCTGCTGAGCCATTTAGTCCAGCTTTCTGTTCCCACCGTGGCCAACTAACTACACAGGGAAGACCATTGGTCTCCCAGCCTTCAGAGACAGCCATGCTGCCATCAAGAGTAACACACATCGGTCCCCAGAATTTCTGCAAATTGGTGTAACCCGTTATATATATATATATATATATATATATATATATATATATATATATATATTGTCCATATTTCATTTTATTGGGTGACCTCTGGTTCTTGTATCTGAGGAGAGGAAAATATCTCCTTATCCACACCATGACTAATTTTGTGTACCTCGGTCATGTGCCTTCTCCGTCATCTCTTTTCTAGACTAAAAATTCCCAAATACTATTATCTTTCATTACAGAGAAGCTTCTCCAGTCCCAATGTAAATTGCCCCCATTTGAACCTTCTCACCTCTTCTACGTCTCTTTTGAAGTGCAGCAACCAGAACTGCACATTATTTAATTTAATTAATTCAATTTATATGCCGCCCCTCTCCGAAGACTCAGGGCGGCTGAGTCTTATATATATTCCAGATGCCATCACACCATTTATATAAAGGCATTATGCTATCGGCATCTCTAGTTTCAGTATTGTTTCTTATGATACCTATTATCGTTTTTTTCCAGCAGGTGCATGCTATATCAAATCAGTATCTTCAGTGAACTGTTCACCATGACTTCAAGATCTCCGTTCTCATCTAGCTCTGCTAGCTCTGATCCCATTAGTTTGTGTGACTGGTTAGGACTTTTGGCACAAGTCCGCTTCATTGTCCACTTGCTCATCTTGAATGACATCTTTCCATTTTAACACTATTGCCTTAATGCAATGAAACCCTTCGGGTTTCTTTACAGTCCCTTCTTGTTTTTAGTACTAATTTTTACACAATTTAATCTTATCAGCAAACTTGGCTATTCCACTAGTCACACTTGATTCTAGATCATTTAAAAATATGTTTTTTTAAAAAACCAGTCCTGGAGTACGTCCATTAATTACATTCCTCCATTTGAAAAATATCCATGAACTCCTAGACTTAGTTTTCTATTGTTTAGCTGATCATTTATTCACAATTCGGCCTGTCCTTATATTCCATAACTGTTAAAGTTACTGATAAATATTTGATAAGAGATTTTTTTTTTTAAATTTAATAGATGATATCTACTGGCTTGCCTTGTCCACATGTTTATCAACAGCCTCAAAAACTAGTAGATTAGCTAGACAAGACTTTGCCTTCATGGAGCCATGTTGTATATCCTTGAGCAAGGCAAATGTCTCCAAATGTTTGGTAAATTTATCTGAGGTAAAATTATCCAAGCATGAGGTTAATGAAGATGCCTGTCTCACAATACACATATTTTTTCTTTTGAGAAAAGGCTAATCAAGGTTGCTTTAAAATTGAAGATGGTATCCTTTCAATTAATTTAGTAAAACTACTGAAATAATTTTCTATTATTACATCTGTATTTAGAAAGCTTTCAAATACAACTGATAACTGAAGGGAGATAATGATGACAGCTCATTGAAAACAAAATGAAAAACTAATATACTTAGCTTTTTTTTTTAGCAAAGTTGTGGGAGTAAATACTTTAAAGTTTGATTGTGTGTGTGTGTGTGTGTGTGTGTGTGTTTAAAAAATCATCCCTCCTTTTTTGTAAAATGCCCCATCTGACAGTTATTTTAAGTATTCTCTATATGCCTATAATACCTGCTGAAATTTGATACCATTTTAATGGAAATGAATATTCATACCATCTAGCACATTGATGCTTGAAGGAAAGAAAAGAGGAAATATGTCCCTGGAGAGTCCGATCAGGCCACTGCCATTCTGAAGAGCAAATGTCAATTACCTGGTCTATCTTTTCTTTATATCAACCAGAACATTGATAAAGTGTTTTGCTACTCAAGCAAGGCCAGACTGTGTCAGGTTCGCTGATCAGTATTTCAAGGTGGATTCTTAATTTCTCTGCTCATCAATAAAAGGGAAAGGAATTGAAACAGTAAAGAGTAGATGACTGGATTAGCCATTGTTTCAGACTGTGTCTTTTAAAGGTTAATCAGCCCTGACACTTATAAAAAGAATTAGGTATCTGCTCACAGTTACTTTCCAAGATAGCCTGAAACTTGTGTTTTGTGTGTCACAGAAAAGGTGGGCATGTGTGATTAATGGTTCTCCAGCCAATTTAAAATCTAAGCTGCTTGTTTGCTTGAACAATGACAATAGTTTGGTTTTCTTGTGTCTTTGTGGGTGCATGCTTTTGGATCAATTTGGACTCTTGGTGATTGCCTTGGCAAGTCCCTACAGTTTTGGGGGGAAGATTTCAGAAGTGGTTTGCCTGCTTCCTAGGGCTGAGACAGAATGGCTGGCCCAAGATCATCCAGATGGAATTTTACCTAAGGTGAATCTATAACACAATCTCCTATTTCTAGCCTGATGCTGTAACCACTACAAACCAGCTCTCAAAGGATTGTTACTGTTGTCAAAAAGACTTATTCTTTCAAGCAGTTCCTCTTAATCATGATAAAGCTTCTATAAATTCCAGCCAAGATCTTATTTCAGCAATGTTAATTGCCAGTGTCTTTCTTCTTTTGTATCATATGATAGCTGCTTTTCACTTAATATCTACCCAGCATCTCTCTGTTCATTACAGGTAGCCCTTGACCTACAACCACAGTTGAGCCCAAAAATGTCTATTGATAAGCAAGAAAGTTGTTAAGTGATTCTTGATTCCTTTTACAACTTTCTTGCCATAGTTGTTAAGTGAATCATTTGGTCATCAAGCAAATCTGGCTTCCTTCATTGATTTCTTTGTCGAAAGCCAGCTGGGAAGGTTACAAATGATGATCACATGACCCCAGGACAATGCAACTGTTATAAATACATGCTAGTTGCCAAGCATCCAAATTTTGATCACATGACCGTGGGGATGCTGCAACAGTGTAAGTATGAAAAGTGTCTGGTCAACAGGGCGGAGGGGTTGGACTAGATGACTTACAAAGTCCCTTCCAACTCTGTTAATCTGTAAATCTGTAAACAGTGATGGACTGTCTCACTAGCATCACCGTAAGATGAATATGAACTACACTAAGACTGTTGTATGTCAGACTGATTGTCTTTCCCATCTTCTACTGGGTTGCCCTCCTGTTTATTTCCAGGGCTCTCAGATTGTCCCAGGTTCCTCTGACTTTGACATTTTAATCTATGACCATTGTCTCTGTACCTGTTGCTTCATTATATAGCCAGATTTACTATTATTTATTTAATATTTGGAGGACTGCAGTGAAGGGTTGATGGAGAAAATGGTAGCATTATTGCTGCATGCCTTAGGTCTGATTTTTATAACAGTATCCTGTCAGGTGTTCTTAATAAGTCCTGGTGGTGCAGTGGTTAGAATGCAGACCGACTCTGCCCACTGCCAGGAGTTCGATCCTGACCGGTTCAAGGTTGACTCGGCCTTCCATCCTTTCAAGCTCAGTAAAATGAGGACCCAAATTGTTGGAGGCAATATGCTGACTCTGTAAACCAGTTAGAAAGTGCTGTAAAGCACTATGAAGTCTAAGTGCTATTGTTATTGCTATTAATTTCTTTCTCCATCCTCTGATTTTAGTCTGGAATAATGTCATTTGGGCTGTTCTGGACCTAACATGTTCTTTACATGTTTGTGTAGGGCTCTGCATTGGCTCACCATTTGAATCAGAGCTCAGTTTCTATTTGTGTTTACAGCCCTCCCATAACAGCTTGCCAATATCTGTTCTTCTGAATGTCTCTCTACATTTTTTTCCCATTCTTTACGTTCCTTTCAGCAATACAATCTTCTTTCAATTCCATTTCAGGGTCATGGTCTTCATGTTCTGAGCCTATAGGGATGTACTATCATGACTCTGGAATCAATTCCATTTTCTATGGACAGTGATCAATTTAATGTGGCTCCAGCTACCACAGTTATGCTGTACACCTCTAGGTGATGACAAGATACAATAGCTTCATGTGTTAAGAATTTTCTGTATCTCTTGACTTCCCTCTATTGGACAAGTGAAAATTTTCAGCTTAATTGGCTGCTGTGATATGCATGATTTTTAGATCTATCTTTCTCTATTTGCTATATTGTTTGTTTGCCAACCACAGACTAGATCAGTATTGCATCAGAGGATATGTGATAATAAACTATCATCTTAAATATCATCTTAATAGGCTATTAATGTGAAAGTTCCACTTGGAGCGTTTAACGGTTGCATTGTCCAGAGTCAAGAACAGATATCTAGGGAATGATAGAGCTATAAATGTTTCAGATTTGACAATGTTGCTTTATTACTTCATCACTTCTCATTATATTTAGTTAAAATGCTTAATAATAATTCTCTTCCACTGACACTAATTCCACCATCAATAATTTACCTGTTCATGCAGCAAAGCAAAGTGTGGTTGGCATATTTTAGAACAGTTACGTGTGCAAATAATGCTATTATTGTAGCGTTTTGAGGGGATAAATTGTGATACAAATATCACAATTTTGGCTATATTATTTTTCTCTTTAGCGGTATTAATCAAAATGCAGTGCCAAGTTTAAAAAAAAAAATCCTAAAATCAGTTCATACAAAGCAGTTTAGAACTGAATAGAATACCATGTAATTAGAATGGAATGGAATGGAATGGAATTACAAAAGAAGCATGATGAAAAATGCCATTTTCTGATGTAAGAGGTCATTTGGATGACTATTTACTCAGTAGGCATAGCATTGTTCTATCTTAATAAAATTATCATATACACTAATGAATAAACCAACCCACAGAGAAGCCAACCCTTAACATTTTAATCCAAATACTATGAGAGATACACAACCGGCAAAAAAGGCAACCTGCTTTTTTCATGGTATCTTGATTAAAAATTTGAAGAACACTTTATCTATGGATGAGTTCATCTGCAAGTATAAATGAGAAATACGGTACATTATAAATATTATCATATTATTGCAAATAAGTCTTTCCGTGAATAAGTTGAGGGTCATTCCATGTCAAGTGGTCAGAAAAGTGCCCAGCTCGACCATCACAGATTTTGATGAAATTTGGTGTGAACATGCACACACATCCCCAATGAACATTGGTAAAGTGTTACATTTGCCGATGCAATACTCATTTGTTTGACCCCATACTGCAACCTTCTACAGGTTTTCTGCATACTGCAACCTTCTGAGGTTTCAACAACTTTGAGACATTCCGTATAAGAAGCCAAACTTTACCCTTTTTTCACACCGCAGTCATTTTCGTCCAACTTTGCTCCAAATTATCTAGATGGAGATCACTCATGAGAATGTTTTTATTATTTTGTTTAATAGAGCAAAACAAGTTGTACAAGATGGCCAGGTTTTATTTCTTTCAACAAAATATTGCTAGAGATATTACGTCTCAAAGTTGCTGAAACCTCAGAGTCACACTGTAGAAGGCTGGGGTATGTGGTCAAACAAATGACTATATCTCTGCAAGTATTGCATTGGCAAATGTAACACTTTACCAATGTTCATTGGGGACATGTGTGCATGTTCACACCAAATTTCATCGAAACCCATGATGGTCAAGCAGGGAGCCCCAGACCACTTGACATGGAATGACCCTTGAACCTCATTTTGGATCTAATTTGGGACCTATAATTCTCAATGGACAATTGAGTGTACAATATACAATATTTTTCTGGTTATTAAATTATTAATTTGTTTGTTTGTTTGTTTGTTTGTTTATATTCAGGTCATATATGTTACATATGACTTTTCCCCCAAGGGTTTAGTCCAGTTGAAGAAAAGCATATTTGGATGGTTTTATGATTGTGTTTGGTTACCATTTGGGTATGTTTTAAATATTAGGTGGGGGTTCTTTGCTTTATTGTAAGTTTTTGCTATTTGCTGCCTAGAATCATACTAAAAGTTTTAGTTGAGTAGTTCTGCCAATCAGACAGATGAAAGATGATAGATAGATAGATAGATAGATAGATAGATAGATAGATAGATAGATAGTGGTAGATTGATAGATGATAGATACTGATAGATACTGATGGATGGATGGATGGATGGATGGGAGAGGAGGTCACATTCCTACATGAGAAACAATTAGTCCAAACAGCTGTGCCTCTCAGAAATGAGAAAGAAAAGTATATGCTAATCTCTTTAATATGAATTTGATTTCTCCAGACTAGTAAGAGTGATATTAACTTATGTCTAACAACCTTCAGGATTATCTGATGGGCAGAGAGTATTTGGGTTTATATTTGGGACAGCCAATGCTTTAGCTATTCCTGAAAATTCCTTAATCATTCTTATTTAGTAGATAGTAAAATGAATAAATTGTCTTTTTTGATTATTTTCACAGAGGTGGTTCAACTCATACTCTCCGAAGAGCAGAAAGTCAGCATTACCACAGTAACAGTTGGACTAAGCACTGTATTGACTTGTGCTATACACGGACCTCTGAGGCCTCCAATCATCTGGAAACGCAATGGGATTGTGCTGAACTTCTTGGATTTGGAAGATATCAATGTAAGTCTTCAGTCATAATCATGACTACACATTGGAGAAATGTATGAGTTTACATTCTACCAGGATTCACACATTATTTGAATATAAACTGTATATTCTCCCTCAGGGAAAATACATTCTCAATAAATATTAGTAAATATTTAGTTTTTGTGGGGAAGTTTGATCTTTCAATCACTCCTCAGTTTTAAATGGGGCAGTTTTTATATTTTCATACTTTAGTGGTATACTGTGTCAAGACATATATCATGAGCCTTGGTGGCGCAGTGGTTAGAGTGCAGTACTGCAGGCTACTTCTACTGACTGCCGGCTGACTGCAATTTGGCAGTTCAAATTTCACCAGGCTCAAGGTTGACTCAGCCTTCCATCCTTCTGAGGTGAGTAAAATGAAGACCCAAATTGTTGGGGGCAATAGGCTGACTCTGTAAACCTCTTAGAGAGGGCTGTAAAGCACTGTGAAGTGTATATCAGTCTAAGTGTTATTGCTATTGCTATCATGGTTATGCATATTCATGGTTATAGTATGAAAGAAGATTTCCTCAGAATTTTTTGCTACCTTATATATTCTAAAACAAACTCTTAAGGATAGGATAAACCAGAAACTGGAAAGGGAGTTCCAGCCTTGGAAAGACAAGTACTGCTAAAAAAACCTTTATTCTCTGATTTTCCCAACACTGAAAATGCTGTATGAGGAAGAGGATGGGGAGAAAGGATATGGTTGGAGCTCAGCAAGGGCATGCTGGAAAAAGCTTTATCAGAACCAAACTCATCAAACTGGGGGAGGGGATCAAACCAGCCTTTGTTTTGAAGATAAATAACTATTAAAGCTTATATGGGAATAGAAAGCTGGTATGTTTCATTAGGGTAGGTAAGATTATCTTGTGAAATGATCCCAATCGGTGTTCTGTTTGGACAATAGGTTTTTCATAAAGAACAAAAGCACAGGTGATTCAGTTAAATGCAGCATATCTTCCATAAAACAGATGTTTTACATTGCCTAAAATAGATGTTCTTTTGGATAAGGAAACTACATGTTCAAATAGTGTGTATATGGTATGTGTATGGAGTGTGTGTGTGTGTGTGTGTGTGTGTATTAGATCCCAAATATTACTTTGGATGAGCATTCAAGTTTTCGGATAAGTTAGTTGTTCTTTATTCTCATCAGTCTGCTCCACTGATGGGTGTTATATACCCTCCAAGAAAAGTCCTTCTGTGAACAAGTGTCTCCTACCAGTCACCCTGTGACAGTACACTTCATGTTCTCCTTGTTTAGAATGCGCAAATGGGCCCTGCTACAAGACTGTCCTTTAAGCAAAGTGTGGGAGATCCAGATTTTAGCATGGTGACAATCAGATTTAAAACTTTGCCCAATTTTGATCTAGAGTCATCCCTTTCCTCCAGCTATTTATTTGATCAAAGTTTTCTACTATTTATTTCTTGATTATATCAGCGGTAGGATATATCTGTTTTACAGATTTGTAAAGAGAGGACTTGTATAAGGTGCTGTATACCAGTGGTCCCCAACCTTTTTATCGCCGCGGACCAATCAGCCTTTGATAATTTTACCGTGGCCCGCTGAGCGCGCGCAGGGGTGGGGGCTTTGGGCCACACGTGCGTACCTGCGCGGGGCTCTCTTCCCTGGAGCCTTTGCGCACGGCCCAGGAGCTTTTGCGCACGGCCCAGGAGCTTTTGCGCACGGCCCAGGAGCCTTTGCGCTGCAGCGTTCATGTCCCCCGGCCGCTGCGCGGCCCGGTGCCAGGTACTCCACGGCCCGGCACCGGTCCGCGGACCGGGGGTTGGGGACCACTGCTGTATACCATGAAGTTCCTCCTACTGATCTCTGTTAACTCTTCTAAATTTTCTTCCTAAATTGGAGTAAAAGTCACATTGGACAATCTAGCAGTTGGAAATCGTGCTTTATTTTCTCTTCTGCTAAAGCCCAATTCTGCATCACTCAACGATATATTTAAAGGCATAAGGGGAAACTATGTTTCTTAATGCAGTTGAAGTCACTTAATTACATTGTTTCTATTCCCACTCTTTTTGGATGCCCCAAGCAGCAACTCAATTGCATTTTTCTACTTTTCACCATAAGGCTAGCAATTTAGTTAATTGGAAGTATAACAGGAAATTAATTGTACCTTTTAACTTTAAGAAAATCTTCCCTGCTTCTGGCATGACTTAATCACATACATACACTTTTGGACATTTGTTAAACAATCATATATTGTGTTTCAATTGAAATAATGCCCTATCAAAATTTAAGAGGCAGCCATCAAATAATATCAAAATTAAAAAAAAGTTTGTGGCAGAAAATCTATTATTACTATGCCCCACATCCATGTCTGTCCTTAATAGAGATAGGCAGGTATGTGACATGCATCAAAATAAATATTGATGACAGTAATACTTGACAATAAAACATCAATTTTAAGTGTGAACAAAAATTGAAATTAGGAGAGTAATTTATTTTTTGGTGGCCTGCTGCTTCTGTGCACTGTTTTGACTGGCAATTAAAATTAATCATTTTTCTCGACTATTTAATGAGAGACTTATAAGCTGCATAGTAATTTCTCTTATCTACCAAGACCTGAATATTTTCATCACATAACTCTTCTGAAAGTACCATCTGAATGACTCATATAATTAATTCATTTTATCCTTGTCCCTAATATTCAAGGTTGCCTAAGTTAATAAAATAATATTTAATACTAATGAATACCATAGCTACTTGGGATGCATTTTAAAAGAAACCACTTTTAGTCATATATTCATTTTATTACACTTACAACTCACATTTTCTCCAACCTTACAGTGTTTAATGCAATGGTTATTCATTACTGTTCATTCTTGTTAATATAATAGTCTGCCTAAGAATCAAAAATAATAAGGATGATTTTAAAAATAAATAATGGAAAAGTCTGGTAACTTAATGTGTTTCTCATTTTCCTGAAAGGAAAATTTAAAGTATCTTTTAAACATGTATAGTTTACTACGGAAATATCTTAACACCTAGAGAAGGATGGATCAAATTATTTCACGTCTATCTCAACTTCATATGTGTTTATTCATAAATTCATTCTGCAATTTCAACATTTCCTAATCTGCGCACAGCCCTCCCAAGCTCCGTTTTTGTTGGCAGAGTGCTTGGGCCATCACAGGCGTCCCCGATACAAGTGATGTCAAGCTGGCCACACCCTCCCAATCCCCTCCCCCCGAGGTCAAACACAACCCTGATGCAGCCCTCAATGAAATCAAGTTTGACACCCCTGCTCTACAGCATGGGTTATGTTTGCTTTTCTTTAGCTTCGTGTCTTTTCTGCTCCCTGCAGTCTTCCTGACTGAATTACTCCCTGACCATACACTGGGCTTCTGGTCTGGGAACTTTCTCCAATTAAAGAGCAGATAGGGCTGTTTTAAACCTCTTTGCTAGGTAACATATCTGAATCTTAGGAAGGAAAGAGAAATGCCTGATCATTTGAGACTGTCAATTTATCTTTTCATTCTCACATTTCAATTTTCTCTAAAGGAAAGGTATATGGGGAAAAAATCGCATTTAAAATGTATTGAAATAATAATGTAAAATAGTGAAGT
Organism: Pituophis catenifer annectens; assembly: GCF_029215685.1. Lineage (NCBI taxonomy): Eukaryota > Metazoa > Chordata > Lepidosauria > Squamata > Colubridae > Pituophis > Pituophis catenifer. Next base: position 104,045,658 of record NW_027256882.1, read on the forward strand.
CATAAATATTCAGGAAATGTGATGAACCTATGACATCAGATAAACAGTACAACTAATAATGATGACATAGCGGAGTCTGTGTAGGAAGTATACTACTATCCAAAAAATGAATTTCGTTTTAAGTGGTTTTCAGCTTTAAAAGGTTTATAAAAAAAAAGGAATGCCAAATAAAAACATTAAAAATAACAATCCACCAAAGGGGAGAGAATCAAGCAAACAAAAGAGTGACAAAAAGCTTGCCTGGTAAAAATATTAAGCTTTGAAAGTGTAAGTCAAGAGAAGTAATTACCAGACTATTTCAACAGAGAAACTTTGCACAGCAATGCCAAATACAGCATCAGAGGAGGAGATGAAGAGGCATCTCTAAGACACAAAATATGTATTTCAGAAATAACTTTTTTTTTACAGCCAACAGTGATTTTTCCTGTTTACCCTCAACATGTAATAAGATTATTGTTATGATTGTGGAATCTAAGGTGAGATCAGATGAGAATGCAACCTACGCAGAAATTAAATAGAATCTGTGTTACAATTTATAATATAAAAAAATATTTCTGGGTTTAAAGGAGAGCATAGCAGAAATAGCACCTAGATCAGTAATGGCGAAACTTTTCGGCATTAAGTGCCAAAAAGGGAGGTCACACGCGCTCGCACGTCGGGGCCGCAACCCGGAAGAGGAGCTGCCCAGGGCACATGCCCAAAAATGAATTCTGGTTTCAGCTTCTGAACTTCCGGTTTCAGCCAGCTACTCTTCCAGGTTTCTGGTGCGCATGCTGATGATCAGCTGGCCGGCATGCATGCTCACGGAGGAAAACAGGTGACCAGCTCTTCTAGTTTCTGGCACTGCCGCATGCAAAAAGGCCAGCTGATTGTCATGTGCGCAGGCGCACCAGAAACCCAGAAGAGGAACAGGCAACACTGTACATGCCAGGCGACATGGCTCCATGTGCCACTTCGGGCATGCATGCTATAGGTTCGCCATCACGAACCTAGATGGATAAGAAAGAATTGTATTCACAATTCAGAAATAAATTCAATCATTCTTCATTTCATCCCTTACATATATCTATCATCAGTGTCTCATTAGACAATAAAGGACATAGTGGATGATGACCTCCACTTGGCCACTGCAGAAGTTTTGGTTCCATCGGGGCTTTACAGAATCTCCCTAAAAGATAAAGGTAAAGGTTCCCCTTGCACATATGTGCTAGTCATTCGATCGGCTAAAGACCTGGCTTGAAAGAGAGCTATGTAAAAAGCCTTCCTTATGGAGCTACCCTTGCTAGGTGTCCACTATTTGAGCAGACAGTCCGCTTTTTTCACATTATGTTCACTATTTTTTTTCACAAAATAGTGGACATTTTTTTTATTCAAAAGCTTTATGATGAAATGGTACATAATCTAAAGCTGTACAGTCTAAGAGAATAAGGATAGGAGAATCACGTTTTGTCTTTTTTTTCATAAGTTAGAATGAGAAAAGATCAAATATCCATTTAACTCGATTCTCCGAAAAAATTAATGATGAGATTAAAATAAAAATATATTATAAAATTATGTACAGTCAGTTCACATTTTTAAAATGTATTGTAGCTTGTGTCGACTGACCTAAAATGGCGTCAAGTGATGAGAGTGACAGCGGCGAGATTTTGAATTCTTTAAAATGAAAGAGAGGAGTGTGCAAATATACCAAAGACTGGGAAGCTACTTTTGCATGGATTACCAACAACGAAACCGACAGAACAAATACTACGGCCTACTGTAAATTGTGTAAGAAATCGTTCACAATTGAATATAATGGTATAAAAGCTGTCACACAGCATGCAAGCACAAAAAATCATTTAGATAAGGAGAAAATAGCTTCCAGCAACAAGTGAATCAATTCGTTTTTCATTGTTAAAGACTCCTCTTTCAGTGAGAAAGTGACTGTAGCTGAAATGGCTGAAACTTACCATGGGATCAAACACCATATTTCTTTCCTGGCTCAAGATTGCGGTATTAAGTTAATGAAGCAAATTTTTGATGATTCAGAAATTGTAAAAAAGATGTCTTGTGGAAGAACCAAATCATCAGCTATTGTCAATGAGGTTTTGTATCCTTTTTCTATTGAGTTGGTTCTCAATGATCTTAAAACTGGAATTCCATTTTCTCTCTCCACTGACGCATCAAATAAGGGAAATCGCAAAATGTATCCCGTTGTTGCACAATATTTTACTTGTGAAGAAGGACTGTGTGTGAAAATTTTAGACTTTCGAAGATTCTACATCAATAAAAAATCAGCTGTGTCGAGTTCTTAGTGATAACGAATTGGAAATAAATAATGTTTCAGCTTACTCAGCAGATAATGCATCGGTCAATTATGGAGTGAACAAATCTGTTTACCAAAAATTATTGCTGGAAAATGACAATATTGTAGCTGCTCATTGCAGTAATCACATTTTACACAACAGCGCAAAAAATGCATTAAAGCAGTTACCTTTTGATATAGAAAATATAGTGCTGAAGGTTTTTGCCGAATTTGCAAATTCTGCAAAGAAACGAGAAGAGTTGAAATCATTTTTTGAGTTTTGAGAGTCAGAATTCCATGAAGTTTTGCGCCATGTTCCAACACGTTGGTTAAGTTTGTTTAAAGCGGTCGAAAGACTTCTTTTAAACTGGATACCTCTAAAATCGTATTTTATTTCTCTTGGATCTGATGAATGCCATAAGGTTATCTGGAACCTTATTTCGGATCAGGAAAATGAACTTGCAAAGGACGATGAACCAACAATTTCAGAATTGTATTTATATTTCACGCACTTCTTCACGTCAATAATGCAAGACACCCTACTGAAGCTGGAAAGCAAGAAAATTCTTGCATGTGATCTTCACATTATCATGTGTAAGCTGCATGATTCTTTGCAAAAAAAATACAATGAGCAGTTTTTTGGAATGAAAGTTTTATTTGCCTTACGTAAAAAACATTTGCCTGAGAATGCCATGCAAAAGTTCAAGAAAGAAGCCATCAACGTGTATCAAAGAGCCATTGCGTACCTAGAAAAGTGGTATAATTTCACCGATTCAGTATATGAGATGCTAAATTGTTTCAATCTAATTGATCGCAATAATCCTCCAACTTTAGAAGAAATGACGAACATCTGGTTATTATCACCATGGCGAGAAGAACTTCCACCCAACACTCTCTTCGATGAAATTTCTGCCTTAGAAGTTTATGTTCATCTGCAGGGCGATTCATCCCTTGATAAGTGGACGTACTTTTTCAAGAAAGAGCCAGCTCCGAGTTTACTGAAACTGTTCCAGTATTGTGCATCAATTCCGGTATCAAATGCAAACGTTGAACGAATTTTCAGCGTCATGGGAAATTTGTGGACTGACGAACGTAACCGACTGCTTGTACCATCAGTTCGAAGTGAACTTTGTATATTTTTTAATATTTAACAACGTTGTACTGAAATTAAAGAATTATTCCTTAAACACAAAGAATTGATCAAAGCTGCACAGTCAAATAAAAAATACACACGACAGCAAAGTAAAATGTAATTTAATATTTTACATATTATTATAATATATTTGATGTTTTGAATTTTAAGTAAAGTTTTGAAGTGATTATTTTAATACATGTTAAAATGTTTGTAAGAAAATATATAATTTAATTGTAATTTTTTTTTTTTTACTACTTAACACCCCCCCCCCCCGCTTGTCCGCTATTTTTTGGAAGCAGACCTGGCAACCCTATATGGAGCACTGGTAAAACCAGATACTGGGTCAGACTTTAAAAAAAAAAAAATAGAGGGAAGACTTTGATTACTATATCACAAGGGCATCTCAACTGGCATCCCATTGAGGGAAATTATATCTAATTTTTTTCTCTGCTTCAAGAACTAAGCTCCCCTGTGGAAGAAAAGAGTACAGTATATGTTGGGTGGTTACTAAAGTGGTGGATAGGTATGTCCCACATGCAAGTGTCTTATAAAAGAGAGGTATAGCTATTTGAAAGAGATGCATTGTACTATTTGTTGGGCATCAGTTGAGCATCTACAAGGACAATTGCTAGGATAAATCATAAGCAAACAAAGGATTTTGTTTGCTTTGCTTTTCACAATAATCCATTCAATACTCTCTAAGGCAATCTTGATGTGAGAGGTAAGTGCATGTCATTAATATCTGTTAGAATTGAGATTTTACTGTATATCCATTAAGTAAATGGAAATTTGGGTTTTCCAATATCCTTCTACAAGCCTTGGTTAAACTAAATAATGTGTAGATCTGGGAATGCATCTTAGAGTTCTCAAAGGTTAGTTGTGTTAACAGTACTATTATCTTGACCACTGAGCTCGCTCTGCTGATTTTTGCCACTGAATATCTAGTGCAGGGGTATCAAACACGATTTCATTGAGGGCCACATCAGGGTTGTGTTTGACCTTGGGGAGTCGGGATGGGCGTGACCAGGGTGGGCATAACCAGTTCAATATCTCACACGTCGGGATTGCCTGCACTCTTCCAATGAAAACAGGCTCCTGAGCTGCATTTCCAGTTGTGATAACCTCCTGCAACCCCCACTGCCAGTGAAAACAGAGCTCGGGAGAACTGTGCACGGCCCTCACAAGCTCCATTTCCAGCTGTGATTACCTCATTCAACCCTCCTGATCTCCGTTTTTGCTGGCAGAGGCACAATGGGTCGGTCCTTTGCTGTTTCCAGTGTGGCCCCATGGGCCAGATCTAAGCAACCTGCAGGCCAGATCTGGCCCCCGGGCCTTGAGTTTGACACCCCTGATCTAGTGCATCAAGTGAAGCAATAATTGCCAAACCCAAAATAGCATTTTATCCCACAATTTACTGCATTTTCTTACAATCAGGACACGAGCTTTCCTCAGGCCATCCTCCATATGTCAGTCTTTTGAGGCAGTCCAGACAGAAAATCAGAATCATGGCTACTAACTCTGCCTTTATTCTATGGTTACAGTAATTGAATCTGCTAGTCTGCCTCCCCTTGCCTTTACTTTCCAAAGAACTAGGAAGGGTCCCTTTTGAGAGATGCTTTTTCCACCCTCTCCCAGATTTCTTTCATCAGACCCTTATTTAGCCTGTGGTTCTTTTTCCTGTCTCCCAAGGTTATTCTCACATCCCATTACTTCATAATAATTTAGTTGAGGCTCACAAATATATGACTACATATGGAGACCTACAAACAGAACCTTCTACTGAATTAAAATTATTAAAATAAATTAATATAAAGAATTAAAATAAATTAGCAATGGATGGCTTAAATTGGCCTTACAAATGAGTTGTATGTTCTGCACCAACATTTCCCTAAAGCCTTCCTGCAGCTGTCTGCAATTGCTATATGACTTTAGAAATAGCTGCACCAGTTCTGGAAGCTGATGCCAATTTGCTTAAAGCCATTGACTGCTATACTTGGTAACAAAAATGAGCTTGGCGGGTAGGATCTCTGTTATATTCTGAGTGAAAGGGATTTGGAAGGTCTGCAGGGAGATTTGACCACCTGAAAATACCACATCTGCACAGCAAGATGTATTGAGATAGAGAGTGAGGAATTCAATTACTTCTGTCGAGCGTCAAGAAGCACTCGACATCATGTCCATGCACCGGCAGAACATGGATACCCGGCTGGAAGGGGGGGGGGTTGAGCCACATGGGTGATGGTGGTGGAATAGGCTTCCGAGTAGGCGTTTATGTGCACGGGTGCCTTATGGGGTCGCGTGGGGTTAGCTTACTACTCTGAGAACACTCTAGAAAAGTGACGGCATCCCAGTACGTCCGAAGGAAATGAGGAAGTACGAGACCTTCCAGCTGAATGTAATCTGGAAGGAACTATATAAGGACTCGCTTGCAAGGGCGTGACAGCTGCGTCTTTGTTTTGCTAGCTTTGCATTCCGGTTTCTGTAAGCGCTGATTGCCACGATTAAATGAAGACCAGCTTGGCTTTAAGCGTGTTCTTTGAGCGTGGACACGGTCCTAGGGGAGCCGAGAGGAAGACGCAGCTCTCCCTTTTCACAAGCCGTTTTGGAGCCGCCGCCCCCCCCCCGTGAAGGAAGGAACGGGATGGCAGAGGGCGTAGCGGCCGACGTGCTGCCGGAGGATACAGCGGAGACCGTGGGTGAAGCGGAGGAGGAGGTTGACGCCGGGATGGATGGGGCGGCCAGCCCGCCGGTGGTGTGGCCGAAACAGCATGAGCCCAGGGTCGACGGCGCCCCTAGTGAACGAAAGGAACGCGAACGCAACGCCCGGGAGACGCCCGGCCCAGAGACAGGTGGGATGCGTCTTCAAACCCCGCCCTATGCCGGTTCCCAGTTCCAGGATTGGAGGGAACGGCGATGGCTGGAAGACGAGGAAGGGGACTGGAGCCACTCCACTGGCCTGGGGCCTTCCACCCTAGAGATCCTACGCGACCGTTTTGGCGAGGCGAGCTTTCGCGACGTGCCCTCCTGGCAGCCATGGGCGCCCAGCATGGAGGGAGCCACCTCCTGGTCGGGAGGCGGTACGGCGGGTGGGAGTTCTGACAGCAAATTCCGCCTTGCCAGCCCGAAGCTGAAGTTGGAGGGGCGTGAACAACGCTGGGTGAGTGGAGAGCGGAGACAGGCTGTACATTCATACGGTGGGGGCGAGGGCAGCCACGCAACTTCCGGTGCCGCTACACAGCCCGGGAGAGAGAGGAGAGTAGATCCCGTGAGAGACGCCCCTCGACAGCTACCCGGCACAGGAGATAGGCCACCACAACAGCGTTACAGAGACCCGCTACCGGCATGGGGCCACGGTCCCTGGGCACCCCCCCTCCAGCAACATCCCTGGGGATTACCGCCTGTGCAGGCTGCATTTGATGGAACTGCAGGAAAGGTGGCACTGTTCCTGAGTCAGGTAATAAGCCATATGGACCTTTATGGCAGATTATATCCTTCGCAGTGGTCCATGGTCGTGGCGGTCACAGCAGTGCTCACGGGGGAGGCAGCTGAATGGGTTGCCGATTTACATAGTGAACACGCCCGCGAGTTAACAGATCTGGGCCTGTTCCTTGAAGCATTACGCAATAGGTTCGAGGATGAAACTCGGACCCAGGTCATCGAAGGTGAATTGGTCAACCTACGACAGCGTGGTCGCCCTGCCAAGGATTATGTCAAGGAGTTCCGTAATCTGGCAGGAAAACTCCATTCGTGGCCAGAGCGATTACTTATCCACCAATTCCAGGCAGGGCTAGATAGAGAAATAAAACAGGCCTGTGTATACCGGGGTCTAGGCCCACGATTGTCCGAATGGTACAAGGCAGCGGTGAGCCTAGACGTTGGTCTACGAGAATTCAGGCCTCGGAACACACCACCGTTCCAGTCCCGTCGTGGTCCAAGTGGCAGATCCAGTGACCGCGGGGCATTTAGAGGAACCCCGGCATTCGGGCCGACCGCTACCGAGGCGAACAGACGCCCGTTCCGGTGCTTTCGATGCAACCAAGAGGGTCATAGAGCTGCGGACTGCCCCGTCGCAGCCCCGCGACTGTCAACTTCCCGGCCATCCGTTCCGACTACCACGCCACGTGTCCGACCCCTACGAACACCAGAACGCTCTAGGGTGGCCACGCAGACGCCCTCGTTAGAACCGACAACCCGGTCCAGTAATACCATGCCAGGGATGGCTCGTGTCCCCGACGCATCCGAAGAAAGCGACAACGGAGATGAGTTGCAGGATCCTATGGTAAGTGACCCTGTACACCCCTTCCTGATACCAGTGACCCTTAGACATCCTGTCACTAAGAAGGAGTGTGAACAAAAAGCCTTAATTGATACAGGCTGTACTCGATGCCTTATGCGGCAGTCGGTAGCTGAGGGCTTGGGCCTTCGGATCCTGACTCTTCGTACCCCCATTAAATTCGAGCAGATGGATGGGTCCATCCTGGGAGGCACACCTACTGCCAGTGTTACAGAACCCGTATTCCTGCAAATAGGAGCCCATCAGGAAATGATCCGGTTCATTGTAGTAACCCAGATGATCGAACCCATCATTCTTGGGCTCGCGTGGTTGGACAGGTGGGAACCACACATATGGTGGGAGGGGGGTTATCGTAGGCTCAGACTGCCATGTACAAAAGAGAGGGTGGCTCTCCAGCAAGAAACAACAAGACAAGGTACATACCCCCAAGCATATAATGACCTCGCCCGAGTATTTAGCGAGGAAGAATGTGACATCCTGCCCCCCCATCGGGATACGGATTGTGGTATCGAAATACTTCCCGGAGCCCGGTTGCCAAAACCCCGTATGTACTCGATGACACCACAGGAACTGAAGGAATTGCGAACGTATATAGATAAAAACCTGGCCCGGGGATTTATTCGTCCCAGTCGTTCGCATTTAGCGGCACCCGTCCTCTTTCGAGGTAAGAAGGATGGCGGCTTACGTTTATGTGTTGACTACCGGGGATTGAATGCTGTCTGCGTAGAACCGTTGTACCCCCTGCCGCTGATAACTGATTTGTTGGCTACCCTGGCGTCAGGGAAAATCTTCACGAAATTGGACCTCCGCGAAGCCTATTATCGGGTACGGATACGTCAGGGAGACGAGTGGAAAACCACATTTAACACTCCCCTCGGCAGCTACCAGTTCCTGGTGATGCCTTTCGGTCTACAAGGGGCACCAGCGGTGTTTATGCAGCTTATAAACGGTATTTTACATGAACACCTATATCGGGGCGTCTTAGTCTATCTGGACGACATTTTGATCTACTCTGACACAATGGAAGAACACGTCCAGCTGGTTAGACAGGTCCTGACCAAGTTGCTGGACGCACATCTTTTTGTAAAACTCTCAAAATGTGAGTTCCACCGGGAGGAGATCGATTATCTAGGTTTTCGAATTAGTCGTACTGGTATCCAGATGGACCCGAAGAAAGTAGCTGCGGTCTTAGAGTGGAAAGCTCCGCAAACCCGTAAACAACTGCAAAGTTTTTTAGGTTTTGCAAACTTTTATCGACATTTCATTCCGTCCTTTGCAACAACAGCATTACCATTAACGGAGCTATTGCGAACAAAAGGTGTGGTGGCCCCTGGGAAAAAGCCTAGGCCGGGATACAAACTACAATGGTCATCTGAATGCCAACAAGCCTTTGAACATCTTAAACGGGCTTTTGCCACTGAACCCGTATTAATACACCCTAACACGTCACAACCATTCGTAATACAAGCGGATGCTAGTGACGTGGCAGTAGGAGCTATTCTAATGCAGAAAGATGCGAACGGTATGTTAAGGCCTTGTGCATACACCTCCCGAAAATTTACAACCGCAGAAAGGAACTGGGCAGTGTGGGAGAAAGAGGCCTATGCTGTAAAATGGGCGTTACAGACATGGCGGCACCTACTGGAGGGTAATCCCATACCGTTCGAGGTCTGGACAGATCACAAGAATCTACAGGCCCTCCAAACACCTCGGAAACTGTCCCCAAAACAGGTGAGATGGGCACAATATTTTCAGCGGTTCCGTTTTGCCCTCGTGTATAAGCCAGCTAGAGGAATGTTTTTAGCGGATGCGTTGTCACGGATGCCGCAATATCACAGTAAACAAGATGAGGGTTTACAAGCAGTAATCTCACCCCTAAAAGCGTATGTATTGACAGCCCCGCAGACCGAGGATTGGCTCACGCTTTTACGGAAAGCCATTCGGACGGACGCATGGGCACAAAACAATGCAGCATCCCTAACCCACCATGATGGCCTAGCGTGGTGGGGAGATAAACTCTATATTCCAGCAACATTGAGACAACGAGTGTTACTCCAGTGCCATGATAGGAAAACCGCCGGACACTTCGGGTTCCTTAAAACCCTACATCTGACGCGCAGACAATTCTGGTGGCCTAAAATGAGGAAAGACATTGACCAATACGTCCGGGGATGCCACACATGCGCGGTATCCAAGCCACAACCAGGGAAGCCACTGGGCTTATTACAAACCGTAGCCGAACCAAACAGACCATGGGAGGAAATAGCCATGGATTTCATTGTAGACCTTCCCAGTAGCAGAGGTTATACCGTTATTTGGACAGTAGTCGATCTTTTCTCAAAGCAAGCCCACTTTATTCCATGTAAAGGCTTACCCTCTGCCTGACGCCTGGTACGTTTATTCCTACAACATATTTACCGTTTGCATGGAGTGCCTAAGAGGATAATATCAGACAGAGGGGTACAATTCACCGCCCGATTCTGGAGAGGGTTTCTCCGTGATATAGGGTCAACCCAGGGCCTTAGTTCAGCCTATCACCCTAGTACAAACGGTGTTGCTGAACGCACGAATGCCATGATAGAACGATACTTACGCTCCTACGTTACCTACCAACAAAACGATTGGGTTGATTACCTTCTATTTGCTGAAACGGCATACAATAACGCAGTACATCGGAGTACCGGATTTACTCCGTTCCGGGTAGTCATGGGGAGGGACTTCCCTGCTATCCCGGAGTTAGACCTTTCCCTCCAAAACCCTATGACTCCCAACGACTGGGCTACTAACGTGAATGCTGTGTGGCCTCACGTAAAAACCGCTTTGACACGGGCAGCCGATGAATACAAGCTCCAGGCAGACAAAAGGAGGGCTACATGTCCATCTTTTCAGATCGGAGACCTGGTTTATTTGTCAACAAAATACTTAAAGCTACGATTACCAAGTAAAAAACTAGGACCCAAATATATAGGCCCATTTCCTATCATTAGAGTAATTAACCCCGTAACATTCATGCTAAAACTACCCCCCTTATTGGGAAAGACCCATCCGGTTTTCCACTCTAGCTTGTTAAAACCGGCCACTACACCCACTACAACACCAAAACCACCTCCTGGCCCGGTAACCAGTGCCCACTATGAAATACAAGACATCATCGATTCCAAACTACGTAGAGGCCAGTTATACTATTTAGTCCGCTGGACAGGGTATCCTGATAGTGAAGCATCCTGGGTACCTGTAAAAGACATAAACGCCCCCAGATTACTGAGAAAGTTCCACAAAGCAAACCCCCAGAAACCACATCCCTTACCTGACCCTTAATATCATCTCTTTTTGTCTCCTCCTCTTAGACGGACGCCTGGTAGGGGGAGCCGCCTGTCGAGCGTCAAGAAGCACTCGACATCATGTCCATGCACCGGCAGAACATGGATACCCGGCTGGAAGGGGGGGGGTTGAGCCACATGGGTGATGGTGGTGGAATAGGCTTCCGAGTAGGCGTTTATGTGCACGGGTGCCTTATGGGGTCGCGTGGGGTTAGCTTACTACTCTGAGAACACTCTAGAAAAGTGACGGCATCCCAGTACGTCCGAAGGAAATGAGGAAGTACGAGACCTTCCAGCTGAATGTAATCTGGAAGGAACTATATAAGGACTCGCTTGCAAGGGCGTGACAGCTGCGTCTTTGTTTTGCTAGCTTTGCATTCCGGTTTCTGTAAGCGCTGATTGCCACGATTAAATGAAGATACACCAGCTTGGCTTTAAGCGTGTTCTTTGAGCGTGGACACGGTCCTAGGGGAGCCGAGACTTCTTTGTTGCTCACTCTAGGAATATACTAAATTCTAAAAACCTTTGCATGCAATCCAATCAAACAACCAGGGATTTTATTTTATTTATATATCAGGCTCCCTCATATGTGAAACACAAATGGCTAAAGTACAGTTGGTAGATTGGCAACATCCTGAGTGCTGAGTCAAATTATAGCATTCAGCCATGATGGCTTTACACTCATGTAACAAATTAACTAATCCCAGACTGACATAACAAATTATATGTGTGGTTAATTTATTCCACACAAAATAGCATCATTTACTGAAGAGCCATAGTGGTGCAGTGGTTAGATTGCAGCATTGCAGGCTAATTCTGCTGACTGCCAACTGTCAGCAGTTCAGCAGTTTGAGTCTCACTGGCTCAAGGCTGACTCAGCCTTCAATCCTTCCAAGGTCAGTAAAATGAGGACCCAGATTGTTGGGGACAATATGCTGATTTTGTAAACTGCTTAGAGAGGGTATAGCACTGTAAAGCACTGTGAAGTGGTATATAAATCTAAGTACTAAGTGCTACTGCTATTTTTTGGATATGCTAAATGATAGCTTGTTAATTGTTTAGGCGACTTCTTTGGGACAATTCCCCAAGAAGGAAACTCTCAGGTTATCGGCAAGTGGAACTATGAACAACCTCACTACTTTTCTCATGGTACATGCTTTCTCAATATTCTTAACTACTATTTCTAGCATCTCTAATATTGATTTTAAAGTATTTAGATTAGTAGATCCGTACTACCCTGTGCAGTAGATCTGAAAACCACTTACAAAGCCAATGTATAGGTTCCAAGGCTGCCTTCTTGTTGAGACAGCATTTAATAATGGCTTGAAGATTATTTGGCACACTGTAAATGGCAGTGAGCCCCAGATTTTAGTAGCCCAATTCAAAATAATTGTTTCTTGTTGACTGCTGCCCTACTTAATGGTTGTAGAATTCACTGGTTGTGGAGTTGGCTTTTCTGGTGGCAAGTTGCCTGGAAATTGGTGATGTGCAAACTGTTGTCTACCATCTTTTCCTTAGAAATATTCTCTTTCTAAGAATTACTTTTGTTTTAGTTTAACCAGTGTATGACTCTTTCCCACTTCATTTGTATGACCACCTTCAACCTACGTAGTCAGGGAGAAGGACAGCATAGTTTTTCTGTGGTCTTATTCTGTTTGATAATTTCACAGGTGCCAGACAAAATTACTGTGCAAAGGTTTGTTACCCACTCTGCCAGTTACTGAAACACTGGAATAAGCTTTGTTTGTTTTTTTTCTGCCCTGTTTATGTGTGCCTTCTTCACACATAAGCAGAAAGAATATCACCAAAAGTGCGTGTATGCATTGTCACCACTGCACAAAGCAAAACTAGACACTCTGTGGGGCCAACGCTTTGGTCATTGCTTACACCAAAGAATATGAAGAGGGGCATTTGAAAATTAGCTTGCTTCATAGAGGCATAGAGTATAAATATCAAAAAAGAAAATTGCTATGGGAGGAAAAGAGAAAATTACTCACATTGAAAACAAGGATAAATGTCCTACCTCTGTATTTTGGTAGGAAACAATCACACTAAAAAGATTACAGATATCCATCAACGGACCATCTACACACTTTTTAATTTGATTTTTTAAAACTACAGTAAGTAGCAATGCTTGTTGTCTTTGTTAGACAGAATGTAGTGGAATGAATCCTACCATAAGGCAAATTCTCTGGCAAATTTCATCATGATGGCAAGGAATATATAAGGCCCTTTTTATTATGTGGAACCGATAGTTGAGAATAGGGTGGGAAGTACAAGAAATTAATTTTGTTCTTTTCCAGAAAAATAAACAAGTCAGGCTTTTCCATTAAAAAAAAAGTTTATGAGCTTTCCATAAAAGAAATTGCACAAAACATAATCAACCAACTGCTGCAAATGAGGTGAAACAGACAGCAAATTTGAAATTCTCTTTTTTGAATTTCTCTCTCTTTTGAATTTCTCTCTCCCTTCCAAGAAACTGTGATTTGCACACTTTATGGCCTCATCACAAGGCCAGTCTGACATTAGCCCAAACCAGTTACTCGTTTAACCTAATATTCTCTTCCTTCCTTCCTTCCCTGCCATTTAACATAAACACAAGCTTTTCTCCTTGTTTTTAACTGGGCTCCAGCTGAGCATGAATCCTGCACATAATTCAGAATAGGGCGATTTCTAATATTCTAATAAAACTCACTTACATCTCTAATTTGACTTGTATCCAATTCTCTGCCTCACTGTGCTGGAAAGGGCAAGATGTTCTTTCTAAAAAAGAGGCATTTTTAAATAACATGTTTGTTTATGCAACATATTAGTAAGGATAGTTAGAGTGGACACAGTGATCCTTACTAGTTGTCCCAGTTTTGAACAACTGGTTGTATCTCAGGAAATGGAAATACAGTAGCTTGATACATACTTACTTCCCTTGCAATAACAACTTGTTCTTTGTGATAAAGTATGTGATATCCTTTGTAAACATCAACAGATTTCAGATCATCATTATCACTCCCACTTTTGTATGAGTGCTTTTCAGTGAGTTTCTTTCTCTAATTTTCCATTTCTCTCCTTTCTCATCCCATTGTTTCCCTTTCATTCCCATCATAAAATAGTCCAGTATTCAAGCAATTCCACCTAACTTTTTCTCTGTGCTCATCAGAAGTGGCATTCAGCAGGTTCTGACCAGTTCTGAAGAACCGGTAGTGGAAATTTTGAGTAGTTCGAAGAACTGGTAAATACCACCTCTGACTGGCCCTGTCCCAGTCTATTCTCTGCCTTCTGAGTCCCAGCTGATTGGGAGGAAATGGGGATTTTGCAGTAACTTTCCCCTGGATTGCGGAGGGAATGGAAATTTTACAGTATCCTTCCCCTGCCATGCCCACCAAGCCACGCCCACAGAACCGGTAGTAAAAAAATTTGAATCCCACCACTGGTGCTCATAGTTTCCCTTGTGAGTCAGGAATATGGAGAACTGTGTTACACAATGCCTCCACTCCCAAATCTTGCAGTTGGTTTTAAAGGGTACCATAATTGATAAAAAGGCACTAAGAATTCAAGGAGCACTAGAATGGATACATGATCTTCATCCTGCTTCTACCAAAAGAGATTAACAAGCACAAATAAAATGCCATTTCACTGTTATATGTGTTGGCTTAAACCTGACTGAAACAGAATCAGTCTGGTATAGTCTCCTGCTCAAGCAGAGGATTAGACTAGAAGAATTCCAAGATCCTTTCCAATTGTGTTATTCTGTATTATGAGATCCAGATGATCCATTTCCTCCAGGATCATCTGGAGCTATTGTCTGTCCATCCTCTCAACAGCCTTTGTTCAAAAGAGAAGGTTGACAGGACAAAAATGGTCCAGAATCTAACATCATCGGTCCAATCATGACTAAGAAAGAGACACATTAATGTCTCCTTCAGGACCAAAAGAATCACTCTCTCAAATATACTGTTTTCCACGTCGCTGCTCAGACACTCCTCAACATGGGTATAGCTCACTCCTATTTGCTTGGCTGAGTGTCAATCATATCCCTCTGGAGCTGGACCCGCCCTTCTTCCTGCTCCTACGTCAGTCTTTTCACTCAGCCATTTGTGAGAGTGCTTGAGTGTCTTCGTCTCAGCTAAAACTTCCTTATATACAATTTTAATTTCGTTGTTTTTTCACCTTAGAGTTTTCCTTTTAGTTTGTGGAGGCTGCACTTTGCCTGGCTTAACTTAATGAAGCTGGTGCGTGCGGAACGGCGGTTTGGGATTTACAATAGCATATAGATTTTAGACATCTATACTTACTTGTAGTTTAGACTTATGTCTAAATGTATATATATACATTTATATATATGTATTATACGTGGTGTATATATATTATACACCATGCTAAACTTACTTAAAGCTATTAACAATTAGCACTCCAGATATAAAATTACTGACTTAATTTTGTTTGGTTTGTTTTACATGTTTTGCTGGACCAAATTTAAAAAAAAAACAAATATCAACCATCCAGTGATTAAGAAATGACTGGTTCTCAGACCATTAGGACATACATAGGTGGAAGAAAAGTGTGTAATATTTGAAACTATGGCTTCTTATGTATGGGTAGAGTGTTATAGTTAGTAACTGCTGATTTTCTGTTTCAATTATAGTGCTTTTTTTAAATATGGGCAATAAAACTAGGATATCGAATAGCTTTGTCTTTAATCTCTCCCTGCTAACCTTCCAGTTCAAGCAAAAGCTGCTTTCCCTTTGATATGTTCTTTGCCAATTATAAGGCTGGTTGTTTTACCTGTTGCCATTAGTTCAATTGTCTTTAGATTTAATTTTACTCTCATTTTTTCACTTTGTTCCTTAACATTTTTTACTAGAGCTTGAAGTTCATTTGCAGTTTTGGCTATCAGTGTAGCATCATTAGCATGGTGCACATTACTTATATTTCTTCATTCAGTTTTCAAATTACATTCATCTCCTTCCAATCAGCTACCCTTAATATATACATATTCAGCGTACAGATTGAATAAATCAGAGGTGAATATGCAGTCTTGTCACAGTCCTTTGCCAACCTGGAGACAGTCTGTTTCACCATATTCTGTTTGTACTGTGGCTTCTTGACTCTTGTGTAAGTTTCTCAGGAGAGATTTTATGGAATTCCCATTTTTCTGATGGTGCAGTCAACAAAATTGAAATCCTTTCTATAATCAGTGAAGCCCATAGTGACTTCCTTTTGGTATTATTATTTTCTTTGCATCAATTATAATATCTTCTGTTCCTTGGCCTTTTCTAAAGCCAAAGAGCATTCTGCATCTTACTGTCCATGTAGAGCTCTTCTCTGTGTCACAAGATCTTTAAAGCATTATTTTGCTTAAATATATGATTCAAAGCCATACCTCTTCTAAAATGGAAACTGTTCACTTGAACTAACTTTATTATAAAATGAAATGCAGTAGGTTAGATCTCTGATTCAGTCCCTATTAGGAGTTAAACAAGGCTATATTATAGACCTAGTGCTATTTAATGTTTATATTAATTCCATTGTCCATCTTCTAGCTAAAATAAAATTTCATTGCAGGCAGGCCCATAATGATGCTATTATAAACAGATGCTGCGTTGATCCTGTCATTGTCATCAATAGGGCTAAAGAGATCATTTCAAGGTCTACCTCATTTTCGACGCAACAGGAGCTACTGTCAATTAATAAAATGTTTGTATTCTTCAAAAGGCCCTAGAAACTGATCTGAATCATTAAATGGATTTAATATTGAAGAGATGACAGATTATATATTTAAGAGTTCCTACTCATTTGGAAATATAAAACCGTACCTTTTATAGGTGGACCAGAAAGCTCAAAGAAAAATTGTAGCTACTTTCTCTTCCATCTACTCAAGGCAAGTTCAGTATATTCCAACTTGCATCAAGACATTTGGGGATAAACCCGTAGCATTACTGCATGCAGTTGAATCAGATTTAGGAGATAAATCCTCCTTCTACTTGAGATTATTAAAGCCAGCTTTTTCACGAAAGAGGTCAGGATATTTAATTTTAAGTTTCAGTTTCTCACCCCTGCCCCTTTTAATTCAATTCCATGTATTCTAGAAACTGAAGATAAAGCAGAAAATTCTGCAGAGCATCCTTGTGTCAATTGGTTTTAACCAAGCTGAAGTGGTGAGATGAAAATTGAGTCTGTGAAAGAGATCTGGTTGTACAGGTGTTCTCTGTTCTCCAGATAACACAATCACTCTTGTACATTTTGTATCCCCATTTCAGCAATTATTAAGGAAAAAAGAAATGCCACCAGTGAAAGGCTTTGACTGTATGTAGAAATTACACTGTAATTGATATTCTATATCTGTGATGGCGAACCTATGGTACGCGTGCCACAGGTGGCACGTGGAGCCATATCTGTGGGCATGCGAGTGTTACCCTAGCTTAGCTCCAGCATGCATGTGCGCGCTGGCCACCTGATTTTCAGCCCTTCTTGGCCCACCGGAAGTTAGGAAATGGGCTACTTCCAGCCTCCAGGGGGCCTCTGGGGGCATGGGGAAGGCAGTTTTCACCCACCCCAGGCTCCTGGAAAGTCTCTGGAGCCTGGGGAGGGTGAAAAACGGGCCTACCAGGCCATCACGTGCCAAAAGCGGGGGGAGTTGGGGGGGTCACACACACATGTGCGGGGGGCAGGACACACTGAATTATGACTGTGGGCACACACATGCACAACCCCCCCACGCTCCCCGCATTTTTGGCATGTGACGGCATCACTGCTCTATATCATTCTGTATGCTCACTTCTATAAGAACACTTGTAGTACTATCATTGCCTTCCCAGTGGTGGTATTCAGCCAGTTCTATCTGGTTCGGGTGAACTGGTAGAGGCGGCTGCTGGAGGCTCCGCCCACCTGCCCGGACATCATCACATCACGTTTTTGATACCCTGCATTGGCACCCGTGCACTCGCATTTGCAAACCGGTAGCAAAGGTAAGTGAATACCACCCCGTGCCTTCCTAATAAAAAAATATGTCTCCCATTATTTCTGCTTGACCTGTAAGTTTTGGCAGGATAGGTACAGTTTATGTCCCATTGACTAGTTCAGGGCTGTCAAACTCACGGTCCATGGGCCAGATGCATTACCCGCTGGCCACGCCCACGCCCGGTTTAGCGAAGGGGAAAAAAGTCCTGTGACAACGCGAGTTTGACACCCCTGGGTTAGTTAGTATCATCTGATGTGTCCTAGGAAACTCACATTTTCTATTGTACCACCTGCCCTCCCCTACTTACAAGCTTTTAGATATTCTGGGGGGGGGGAAATCCTGCTATTTTCCCCAAACTCCATGTTAAATTGGTACTGTGCACACTTGAAATCTTTTGGTTATAATATGAGCTTCTTCCATTACATGCTGTTCTTCTGGAATTGTTTTCTTATTTTTAGACATTGTACTGATTTTAATTATATGCCAATCATTTTTCAGTTGGATCAGCCTTATAAATTGAAATAAATTATTGTTCCAGATTACTTTTAATTAAACTGTCTACTGGCAGATAAAAAAAATCTCATAGCAAGTAGCAAAATACAGTTTACCTGGTACAGTACTTTTGTAAGGAGAAGCAAAAAGTGTGGGAAGGTTGTAATCAGTTGCCTTCATTTTATTGTGAATTCTATTTTATATTGAATTTACAGTATTATAGAAATGCAGTTTAGAAATTGGAACATTAACACAATGGATTGGTATGCATTTGTCTTATTATTCTCTCATTTGGGACTGAAGTCCCCCTGTTTCTTATGATGCCTTCAGAGTGTTCATTGCTGATATAATAATATAATTATGACATGATATGATATAAAATTAGAAGGATGTATATACACCTGATTTGCAGCAAAGAACTGTTAACATCTGAATTAAATTTCTTTTGACAAGGGGTGAGGGAGAAAACTTTAAAACAAGTCAGTCACATTTTTGGTCAGTTGTTTTGTAATTTAATCCATTTCCACAGGTTTCCTTTTTTTTTTTTTTTGGTTAATTGTAGTTGGGTCTCATTTCTAGGTTAGTGCTTTTACACACACACACACACACACACACACGCACACACACTTTATTATTTATATAAGTAGTGTAAGGCGGTGAACACATACAATAGTCCTTCCTTCTCCTATTTTTCCCATAATAACTCTGTGAGGTGATTTGGGTGAAGAAACAGACTTACTGGCCCAAAGTCATTGATCTGGCTTTCATGCCTACAGCAGAACTAGAACTCAATGTCCTGATTTCTAATCTGGTGCCTTAATCACTAAACCAAACTGGTTCTGTGTTATGAATTATTTTTTTTTTAAAAAATAAAGAACTATTTATTTATAAAGAACTGTGATATCAAAGAAAAAAATACAAGCTCTTTTAATGTCTCTTGATAGTTTGAATGGATGTAAAAAGACCTTACTTTGTCTATATCAGTGATGGGTTGTCCCCGATTCAGACCGGTTCACAAAAACCAGTAAAACTGGTGGGAGGCTCCGCCCACTGACCTGGACGTCATCAGAAGTGATCTGCGCATGCACAAAAGCTTCTGCACATGCGCAGAAGAGTGCACACGTGGGCATGATACGAATCGGTAGTAAAGATAAGTAGAACCCACCCCTGGTCTACATGCAAGATCCAAGAAGTTTTTAAAAAATGAAACCACAGATTTAAAGATTTCACAAGGTGATATAAGAGAGCCAATTAAATCTTGATGAAGTAATATTTTTGTATAACTGTAAACTTCAATATACTTTTTTTCTATTATTTTATTTTCATGTGTATTTTTTCTTTCTCTTGCTTTGTTTTTCAACTAATTGGCAATACAAAAATGGTTTAGCATACAAAGGTCCTTCTCCAAGTTTCGCTAATTATTTTCTAAAATAATTTCAGACAAAGACCATGCCTGGCTGAGATGTATATTTATCAGCTCAGCAAACCATATCACTTTCTTCCTCCTTTGCAAACCATGTTTCCTATCAAATGAGCTCTGATGCTCTTAAAATTTCAGCCATTAACTTGGCAATTATTGGTAATTACTGTTAATAGAAACATTTGAACATAAATGTATTTATAATGTGACAAAACTTTTCATGTCACCCTTCAAATATGCATTTATCCAATGCTAAAAGCCAATTTTAGTAAGAAAGATATTAAGGAGAGATATAACGTAGGACAACGGGGTATAACTCGGAGGAAGTGTCTACTTCTATGGAGGAGATATAACCCATACTATGAAACAAAAGATTCATGCAGATTCATCCATGATAATTTCAAGAAAGGGCAGTGGGAAAATATATCATGAATGAACCCACATCTTTAATTTTCCTTTGTTCAGGCTAATAATGTCTCCTTTTTCTCTTCTAATAGGAGTATTCTCCATTAGTAGCTTTGTTACAAAACAGCATTCAGAATAATGTAGAAACACAATAGTGTGAAGTATCTCTGGTCAACGTCAACTTTGTCCAACTTTTATACATTTGGAAGGGATTTTGGAGGTCTTCTAATCTAACTCCCTGCTCAAGCAGAATACCCTATATTATTTCAGACAAATGGCTGTCCAAGCTCTTCTTAAAAATCTCCAGTGTTGGAGCACCTACAACTTCTGGAGGCAAGCTATTCTACCAATTAATCGTTCTAACTGTCAGGAAATTTCTCTTTAATTCTAGGTTGGTTCTCTTGTTGGTTAGTTTCCATCCATTGCTTCTTGTTCTGCTTTCAGGTGCTTTGAAGAATAGGCTGACTCCTTTGTTGCAGCCCCTTAGATATTGGAACACTGCTATCATGTCACTCTAGTCCTTCTTTTCATTAAACTAGATATACCCAGCAACCTTTCTTCATATGCTTTAGTCTCCAGTCCCCTGATCATCTTTGTTGCTCTTCTCTGGACTCTTTCTACTGATAGAGTTTCAACATCTTTTTTTATATAATGGCAACCAAAACTGGATGCAATATTCCAGGTGCAGTTGTACCATTACAACAAGGCATTATAAAGTGGTACTAAAACGTCACATGATCTTGATTCTATCCTCTATTAATGCAGCCTAGGACTGTGTTGGCTTTTTTGGTGGCTGCAGACTCTGCTATCTCATATTTAAGTGATTGCCCACCAGGGCTTCAAGATCCTTCTCACAGTTACCACTATTAAGCCAGGTGCCACCTATTCTACACCTGCACATATGATTCCATCTCTTTCTTTTACCTACATTTATCCCCCAATCTTCTCAGTGTCACTTGCACTGAAAATCACTGCCACAGCTTCTGCTGTTGTGAGAATGAAATAATGAACACATGTAATGCAAAATCTAAACAAGGTTTTGTATTACAAGTGTTATTTTATTTCTATTCTCAAAACCTAAAATAGCTTTTGCTTAGTTTTAAAAATAAACCACCAGTACAGTGGTTCAGATTGTTGGGTTGGAAGCACAGTCTCTAGTTTTCAGCTATGGAAGCTCCTAGGCATGGGGGCAATTATTTGTTCTCTATCAACTCTACCTTGCGAGTATGTTTCCACAGAGAAAACATAGGTTGAGGAAGCCCTGTGCTTGCTAACCCGAGCAAGTAGTAGAGAAATACTCATGTCTGGACCAGCAAAATGCTTCTGGGTTGAAAGGATTAGTCAGTGACATCACCATTGTCCAGGAGATGCTCAGTTGGGAGCTTCTTTTATGCCCCCATTAAGCTGCCCACTGAAGTGGTACCCACCTATCTACCCACAATTGCCCGCTTTCAAACTGCTGGGTTAGCAGGAGCTGAAGCAGATACAGGAGAGTCACTGTTCTCAAAGCAAGGCAGGTTGACCCCCATTGCCACCAACTGAGATCCACTTATTTCATGGCATAAAGTACTATCTCACCATGAAGACCCCCTTTGCTTTGTAGTGTACATGTACTTTGGGAGGGGGGACCAGTAAGAAGCACTTAAATCTTCAGTGAAAGCCCATTGGCCCCTTTCCCCCCAAAATGATCCTAAAATAAAGCATTGGGCAACCTTATCTGCTGAAGGTCCACCCATTGGTAAAATCAGATACCCGATCCATTCTTGAAGTAAATATCCCAAAGTGTAAAAAGAGAGAGTGCCCCAAATAGAAAAGACTGCTCTTGAAAAACAAATATCTGCAAGGAATCATGAAAGGAAATGTGATATGGAAAAGATATCTGACAGCCAGCCAGATATAGTTTTGTTTCTTAAATTGTCTGTAGATTGCAGAGGTTTAAAGGATTACAGAATACAAAAGCGAGCTGAGATCAATCTGGAACACCAGTTTTTAAGCCAACAAAGCTTGAAAGCGTTTCGAGATCATTTCAGCAATATTTTTTCCAAAGGTATTTGTAAAGTGTGAAAGCAACTCGCCAGAGGATACAAGCTTTTATTTCAGAGAAGAAAAAGTGAACCAAACCAAAGAAAGAAGCAGTTTGCCATCTGACACTATATGAATATGTCATTAAAGAGAGCGTGATTTTCTGAAAAATAAGTATTCTGTCTAAGCCATAAGCAATTTTACTTTAAGACATAGTATGTAATGCTAGAGAGGACAGACTTTGTATAGGCTTATGAATGGATAAAAATCTGAAGAGTTCTTTCCCATTTCCCTGGATTCTTTAACTAGAACTTTAATGTTTATAAGTATCTTAAAAGCAGCAGTCTCCAATCTTTGCAGCTTGGCAGCTCAGCTGGGGGGTGGGGGAGAGAGAGAGAGAGAGAGAGAGAAGGGAACCAGGCCATGCAAGAAGTGGACTGACATGCATGCGTGGCTGGCTGGCGCACGTGTGTATATGCCAGCCCATCACTTGTGTGAGTCAAACTGTGACGTGTGTGCGCACCGGCCTGCTGCTCACATGAGTTGAGCTGTGTGCATTTATATACCAACCCACTGTTCACTCAAGTTGAGCTGTGTGCATGCATGCGTGTGCACCGACCCACCACTCGCACGAGTTGAGATGCACATGCGCATACACACCGGCCCACCACTCACAAATCTCAGTTGTGAATAGTCTTCGGCCCAGGAGTGGGCTGCAGCCCAGGAGTTGGGGACCCCTGTCTTAAAGGACAATTGCACAAGTGCAATAATATGTGATGGCATTGTGTAATCATGCAAGGATTCAAAATCAGACTGTTCTCAATTTGTCTGAGCTAGGATACATTTTGATCCCTTAACTTGTTCAAAACCAATGATGAAGCTACACAGATTCTGATTATCCACAAAACTGAATGTAGGATATTTCCTATCTTCTCCCTCCCTCCCTTTCGCTCTCTTCCTCCTTCCCTCCCTCTCTCTCTCTCTCTGTCTCTCATAAGAAAGTTAGAAATATAGAAAAAAGTCATTTTGAAAATGATAAAACATGGACTAGTACATTTCATATATATATGTGTGTGTGTGTGTGTGTGTGTGTGTGTGTGTGTGTGTGTGTGTGTGTAGTTAATATTTCGGGTTTCTTCCCGTGTAATTGTGGATATATCCCTAAAAGGGTAGAAGCGACGTTTCAACAGAATCTCATCTGCCATCATCAGGCTTATGATGATGATGATTAAGCCTGATGATGGCAGATAAGATTCTGTTGGAACATCGTTTCTACCCTTTTAGGGATATATCCACAATTACACGGGAAGAAACCCAAAATATTAACTATATATACACACATATATACCTGTGAAAACTTACATAGACATATATATATATATGCATAGACACATACTGTATATACATATATTTGTCCCACTTATCAATTGATAAATATATACAGGAATGTCCTTGACTTACAACATTTCATTTAGTGACTGAATTTACAATGGCACTGAAAAAAGTGACTTTTGACTGGCTTTCACACTTATGACCATTGCAGCATCCCCATGGTCACATGATCAAAATTTGGGTGCTTGTCAACTGACATTTATGACCTTCTGATCAGCAAAGTCAATGGGAAAGCCAAATTCACGTAGCCATCTTACTAACTACTACTAACAACCGCAGTGATTCACTTAACAACTGTGGCAATAAAGATAGTAAAAAAGGGCAAAACTCACTTAACAATTGTCTCACTTAGCAACAGAAATTTTAAGTTCAGTTGTCATAAGTTGAGGACTATCTATTAGGGGACTATTATATATAAGAATAATTTTGTGATTCTCTATGGTTTGCTTTTTATGTTTATATGATAAGAATATGAAAGAATTTGCTTTTTTGAAAAAAAAATAAGATTATGCAATAATTTTAACAACTTGGGGATCTAAGAGGACAATTGAAATACTTACTATTTTTTTGACTCATGCTTTAAAAACAGGTAAGCCATGAAGACTTCATATAGCTTTACATATCATGATGACTTAACAAATCAAGTGTCACAAACCTATGTTCAGCATCTGATTTTCTCAGTCACATGGTACCGATGCCTTTGATGTAACTGTATGCAAACTTACATTAATTCATTTAAATTTTACCAACCAACTAGCATAAATGTCCAAGAAAGCACCCAGCAGATCCAAACATCAACCCATGTTAACATTGTGGGGAGGGAGATTCTGGAATAGTGGAAGGACCTGTGTACATTTAATCTGAAGATTTGGGGAAAGATTTAACAGAAGATTTAGAAGAAAGCAAGAGAGAGTTAACTTCCAATATTGGAAGGCCTGTCATACAGAGGAATGAACAGACTAGTTTGTTTGCTTATCAAATTTGGAAGGCTGCCTATTTATCTGGGCAGTGAATATACCATTAAAAACATCAGCCATAAAACAAAGCAAAATCCAGGTCGTGGCTCTCTTATTAAAAACATAAAACATCTTCATATCACTATGAGGGCTCCCAAACTAATGCCTGGAGGAAATACCAAGTTTCTATAGCTTCTTGAAAGGCCACTATGGTTGAGGCTGTCCATATTTGGAGGGGGCTGTTTGATAGGACAGGCAACATGACAAATTAAGCATACTTCCTAAGGCCCAAAATGTGATATTGTCTCATCCAGAGGACCTAAAGCTTATTCCCTCTGTGCCAGATCAGATGATGCAAGTTGAAAACATTAGTCTGAGATGTTCCCACAAACAACCTGGGCCCATAAATGTAGATCTTTAAGGATGTCAACCAGCAACTTGAATTGCACTTAAAAGCCTACTATTATATGGGCATGCTGCGTTTTGTTTTTCCAGAGAATAGGACTGGAACTAACAGGTGGAAAGGACAGAAAATAGATATTGCCCAAAAAAACATAATAATAAGCAAGCAAACAAGCAAAATAAATAAATAGGGAATAACTGCAGGTTATTTGGCAGACTATATCTGAAAATCAGCCTATCACATATGAACACTCTAGACTTATGTGATCCATTTCAAATTGCACACTGCTCCCAATTTGGCAATGCAATTATGGGAAGTTGGGAACAAGCATGATACAGAAAGTTGACTAATACAGCCCTTTTTCAAAAGGATTTATTCTAGCTGGAATTTGGTGATACAAATAGCATAAGAATACAATAAATCATTAAAAAGGGAAGCAGCTTCACAGCTTGAAAAGAGTACTTATAGGGGAGCCCTGGTGGTGCAGTGATTAAAATGCACTACTACAGGCCAAATCTGCCTACAGCCTGGAGTTTGATCCTGATGGGGCTCAGCCTTGCTTCCTTCCTAGGTCAGTAAAATGAGGACCCAGATTGTTGGGGGCAATATGCAAATAATACTGATATTGTAAACCACCCAGAGAGTGCTGCTCTTATTTCTTATATAAACTGACTATATCAGCTTTAGAGGTGGTGGACTTTGATTTAGGAAGATGTTTAAAGAAAGGTTGACCATTTTTCAGATATAATGGAATTGCAGGATTCTGTCCTTGACCAAAGGAGGTAGAATGAAATGACTACTAAGACCTTTTTCAGCTCTAACATCCTATAATTCTATGTATCAGTTCTGGAACTCCTGAATTCCTTTCTTGAAACTGAGAAGTAAAAACAGTGTTATTATTTTGTGTCTGATACATAAGAGAACATTTTCTTTTTCAGCATGAAAGCTCTGTATGTAAAAGGGTACATTTTGCACATGTCATCCCCTAAGCTAATTAAAACCAGAAGATAATTCTTTAAGCTAATTAAGTATGGTTTTTAAATGTATTGTTGTGGGTGGTGTATAAAAGTATAAGCAATTCAGCACAGCCAATTCGTGCATACTAATGAAAATAGAAAAACAGCTGCTGCCTGTGTTTATTCATCAATATACAAGCTTGTATAGCATCATTTGGAACAATGTGATAAGGCCAATACCCGTATTTGGAAATCTCACAAATATTTCAATTTCTCAAGCAGAATTATCATTCCAAATTATACAATAAGCAATCCAAGGAAAGAGGAAGGGTTTCCCCCCCCCCCCAATGAGATAAGCCATAATATAGGTAATTAAAAATCAGAAGGCCTTGTTTAAAAGAGAAATAACCTTCTTATCCCTATTTCATTACTAATTTTGGGGGAGAAAGGGATGGAAAAATACATTTACAAAAGTATTTTTTTCAGATAACTGAAGGCCAGCTCAAGTATTTCATTTAATAGATAATGCATGGAGCTTTCATTTCCAGTCTCCGCAGACTAAAGCCATCCCCAGAGTAGTTTGCCTTGTAATTTGTCAAATCTTCCATTATAGACTCAGTGTATTGAATTTTATGTGCATACGCTTTTTCTAGAAATCAGAAGCTGATACTCAGTTGCAATATTTTTTTTTCCTCATTTTGGCATTTGCATGTGGCCTCTTATTCATTTCGCCTGCGAATCTACACATATTAAAAATGCAATTCAGAGGGGAGAGCAACTGTCAAAGCAATCAGTGTTAGCTTAGCTTCTTGCAGCATTTCAAACACATTTGCTAAATGAGAGGTTTCTCCTTCCCCCACCCTCTTTTTTTTGTTTATTTACAGGATTTTGGAGAAGATGACTCTCTCTACATAACCAAGGTAACAACTATTCACATGGGCAATTACACGTGTCATGCCTATGGCTATGAAGAATTGTATCAGACCCACATTCTTCAGGTGAATGGTTAGTAAATGGCACATATGACAATTCGCTGAACATTACTATTTTTTCTTAGAAAAGTAGCAAAAGCGCCCACCATTTTGTATCGTTTCAGTATTAGTTGTAAATGGGAAGATATCTCTCGGTTAATTTCTCTAGAGTAGAATACAAATACACAAGAAATATAAGGTGTTTGTGCATATGTGTGTGTGTGTGTGTGTGTGTGTGTGTTAATTTGTTAATCTTTTTAAATATTATTTTGTTACTGTAACAAAAATATTAGGAAATGAGAGTTATGAAAATATGGAATAAAGATTGTAAATAAACAAATGGTTGTGCAACAAGATTTTTCAATTAGGCGCTTTGCTCAATGAGGAAAGGCATGTAACACACACAGATCTCTTGGTCTATTGTGTGAGGGTGTGAAGTAACCACAGCTGCTGGAGGGCTCAGCATAGCTATGTTCTGTGCATTATTCCAGCAGAATAATTGAAGAGAGTGGTAAAGCAACACAGCAAGTTTTCAAGCAACTTAAGAGTATTTCATGCTTTATACTCCATATCCAAAGGAGGATTAGATAAAAAATGTTGCCCTGTTTTTAGCTAGCAGAGAATAATATCAGCGTTCTTAGAGTAAAACTTGTTTTAATTGCATTTGTGGCAAACTGGACAAAATATGCCTTAACTGATCTATATTGTTTCCATACTGTTGGCAAAGGTCTCACTAAGGCTGATAAGTCTACATTTCTCTATATTATGAAAAAATATAACATAGAAGACCTAATTGACTAAAGTGAAGGTGGGCATAAGAAGGCAATACCTATGGGCTCGCTTGTTGATGATAGTGGCATAAAGACCATGACTTGAAATGTAAAAAGAGTAAGAGGTTGAACAGCATGAATTAATAAATTAAATGAATAAAATAAAATAAAAAAGAAAGATATATTAGATCTGAATGAAGATGGTCTGAGTGAGCTAAATGAATATATGCATAGGGTATGACAATTTGGATTTGAATTGGCTAAAATAAATCTCTAGAAGCATGAATTAATGTCATCTGTTGTACTGATAATAGTAGGTGTATGGAAGTAGGAATATATAGATTGGTGATAGTTATATGGTACTCCTGTGAATGATGAAAATGAAATAATTAAATATGAGTTCTGAGGGAAATGGGGCATGTTCTGAAAAATGGGATCCAAAGGAAGAAAAATGTCAATGGAGAAGCTCAGTCATCCAGGTCATTGTTGTCCCAAAGGTGCTTTTTCAAGAGGCAACTAAACTTTCTTGTTTTTCTTTGAAGACATTTCACTTCTCATAGAAGAAGCTTCTTCAGCTCTGCCTGGATGGCAGGAAATGGGAGGGTTTACATCCCTTGCCAACAGCTGGTCATATAGATTCTTTCAGAGGATCATTGAGGCCACTTGGAGGTTTGTGTCCTTAGGGTCATATAAGTAGTAGAAATGGGTGTGGAGCATTCTTGGAACTGCTGAAAGGACTATGTTGTGAAGCTGTGCTTTCTGTAAGATGTTTTCTGCCCTGTGTCCCTTCACTGTTCAACACAAGGTGCAGGCTGTTGGGGATGAGTATGTGTTGTCTGCATTTCAGCCCGAAGTGCAAATGGTTCCTGTAGTCTGCATTTTTTTCTGAAAATCTGTTCATACTCCCTCACCATTCGAAGGGTTTTCATCCCAAAGTGCATAACTAAATGTCTATGGAGAATCTCAGTCATCCAGGTCGTGGTTGTCCCAAATGTGCTTTTGGCTCTAGTCAGAGCTGAAGGACTTTCTTGGATGAGAAGCGAAACATCTTCAAAGAAAAACAAGAAAGTCCAGTTACGTCTTGAAAAGGCACTTTTGGGAAAAGGGAAGAAAATCTGACCAGTTGATAAGAATGAAGGGTAGGAACAATATGAAATTGTTTTGCCTTTTTTATGAAGACACCAGAGTCAGGATTACACTTTTCTGCTGTTTGCTTTATCCCACTTTCCAGAATTAACTCCAATCTTAAATCTTAATTCACATTTATGTTTATGAAAAAAGGCTGAGAGAATTAGTGCAGGATACAAGGTTGATAAAACTTCTGAATTTGCTACAGCTCATTTTTCATACAGCCTGTTTGGTACAGTGAATGGAATAAAAGGAAGGAAGTGAAAGAAAGTGGGTCTCTAGACTTCTGCCCCACACTCCTAGACTAAATTAAAGGCAGTGGTGGGATTCAGCCAGTTCACACCACTTCGGGAGAACCAGTTGTTAACTTTCTGAGTAGTTTGGTGAACTGGTTGTTGGAAGAAATCATTAGGGCAGAGAACCGGTTGTTAAATTATTTGAATCCCACCACTGATTAAAGGGCTTTATTAATATTAGGTAGCAGTAGGATCCAAATACAATCTGTCATGTTATCTTCAAAATGAGAAATATCCAAGTAATCAATAATCAAAAGTATCAATGTATCTTAAAATAGAACCACAAAACCACCAATAAGACAAGAACTCTGAAACTGTGGTACTCTATGATATTTTAAGGTTTCAAATAAGATTAACCTTTCTCTTCACCTGGATGTGACAAATTCAGAAATCTGCCCTTAGTAATATAATTTACCTAAAGTTAAATTGGTACCTTGAGAAGTGCAATGGTTTGGAATGTAAGACTGACAGAGCAAATCTTCCATACAAAGAATTCCTTTGAGATGAATGACATTCTTGATAATAAAATGTTAGAGAATTTGGTCCTGGCTTTTGTACTCAAAGAAGCAAATACATAAAAAGAAATAACATGGTAACCCTCTTGAGTATGTGTGGTGAAAGGATGAGAAAGTGGGGGTTTTTGCTGCATTTAACTGCTTCTTTAGAATATTGTTGAGATACATAATTATATAATTAAAACTATTTTTAAGGCTTTATTAGTCAAGAGGCATCAGCTGCAGTCCTAAAGTCACAGGCCATGCATCTACTTAGAATTGGTTTGATGTAGTATAATTTTGTGCCCAGAGTCCTATTAAACTAATATGTATATGTTCTCATAAAAATGTGGAACAACTTTTCATCCGAAAACCATAATGATGCACATTAAGTTCTATTAAAAGGGAATCAATAAAAATATTCAGTTATGTGATTAAGTCCTAGTATTTTCAATACAGTTAGAATTAAGCCAACACCTAAGAACAGAATAACGAAGTTGGAAGGGACCTTGGAGGTCTTCTAGTCCAACCCTCCGCTCAATCAGGAGACTCGATAACATTCCGGACAAGTGGATTTCCAGTCTCTTCTTAAAAGCCCCAGTGATCACCCACGTGGAGAGAAGTAAGTAGTGGGGTACCACAAGGCCCAATGCTCTTCAATATCCCCATAAATGACTTAGATGAGGGAATAGAAGTGTAACTCATCAAACTTACAGATGACACTAAACTGGCAGGAATAGCCAACACCCCTGAAGACAAGCTCAGGATCCAAAAAGATCTTGACAAATTTGAATAATGGGCTGTATCCAACAAAATGAATTTCAATGTGGAGAAAAGCAAAGTGTTAACATTTAGGCAGGAAAAATCAAAAGTATAAGTACAGATTAGGCGAGACCTGGCTCAAAAACAGTAACTGTGACAGGGACCTTGGAGTCCTAGTGGATGATCACTTGAATATGAGCCAGCAGTGTGCGGCAGCAGCCAAAAAAGCTAATACAATCCTGGGTTGTATAAACAGAGGCATAGAATCAAGGTCACATGAAGTATTAGTACCACTTATAAAACTCTAGTAAGACCACACCTGGAATACTGCAACCAATTTTGGTCACCATACTACAAAAAAGATGTTGAGACTTTGGAAAAAGTTCAGAGAAGAGCAGCTAACATGATCAAAGGCCTGGAGACTAAAACATACGAAAAACGGCCGCAGGATTTGGATTTGGCTAGTCTAGACAAAAAAAGAATTAGGAGTGACATGATAGCAGTATTCCAGTATTTGAGGTGCTGCCACAAAGAAGAGGCGGTCAAATTATTCTCCAAACTTCAGAAGGCAGGACAAGAAACAAGATTTGGAAACTAATCAAAGAGAGAAGCAACCTGGTATTAAGGAGAAACTTCCTAACAGTGAGGAAATTAACCAGTGGAATAGCTTGCCTTTAGAAATTGTGGGAGCTGGATGTTTTTAAGAAGAGTCTAGACAGTCGCTTCTGAAATGGTATGTTGTAGGTTCTCCTGCTTGGGCAGGGAGCTGGCGTAAAATGTCCCTTCCAGCTCATTCTATTCTATTCTGTTCTCAAGGCAAGCTATTCCACTGGTTAATTCCACTGGTTCTCACGGTTAGGAAATTTCTCCTTAGTTCTAGGTTGCTTCTCTTCTTGATTAGTTTCCATCCATTGTCTCTTGTCTTGCCTTATTGTGCTTTGGAAAATAGGTTGACCCCCTCTTCTTTGTGGCAGGCCCTTAAATATTGCAATACTGCTATCATGTCACCCCAGTCCTTCTTTTCACTATACTAGACATTCCCAATTCCTGCAACAGTTCTTCATGTGTTTTAGCCTCCAGCACTCTCTAATCATCTTTGTTTCTCTTTTCTGCATTCTTTCCAGAGTTTCTACATCTTTTTTATAATATGGTGACCAGAACTGGATGCAATATTCTAAGTATGATCTTACTAAGGCTTTATAAAATGGTACTTGTACTTCATGTGAACTTGATTCTATCCTCTGTTAATGCAGTCTAGGAATGCATTGGCTTTTTTGGCTGTTGCCACGCACAGCTGGCTCATATGTAAGAGATTATCCACTAGGACTCCAAGATCCCTCTCACCTAATCTGTACCTGTACATTTGATTTTTCTTGCCTAAATGTAAAATCTTACTTTTCTTTACGTTGAATTTCATTTTGTTAGATATGGTCCAGTATTCAACTCTGTGAGATCCATCTGGATTTTGAGCCTATCTTCTGAGGTGTTGGCTATTCCTGCCAGTTTAGTATCATCTGCAAATATGATGAGTTCCCCTTCTATTTTCTCATCTAAATTGTTTATGAAGATGTTGAAGAGTACTGGGTTTAAAATGGTACTTAGGGTACCCCACTGCTTATTTCTCTCCATGTAAATGTAGTTCCATTAAGGAGTACATATTGAATGCAATTTGTCAGCCAATTACAAATCCATCTGGTGGTGATGCTGTTGATCCCAAATTAGCTTACCAAGAAGTAGATTGTGGTCTACTTTGGCAAATGCCTTACTGAAATCCAAGTATATTAGGTCCACTGCATTTCATTGATCCACTAATTTAGTCGTTTTGTCAAAGAATGGAATAAGATGTTTGGCATGACATGATCTGTTTTTGACAAACCCGTGTTGGGTTCTAGTTTTGACTTTGCATGCTTCTAGGTGCTCACAGATCTGTTGCTTGGTTTTCCAGGATCTTCCAAGGTATTGATGTCAGATTTATTGATCTGTAGTTTCCTGGATTTAGTTTTTTTTTCTTCCTTTTTTGAAGATGAGAACCACATCAACTCTTTTCCATTCTTATTATAGTTTCCTGGTATTCCAGAATCTATCAAAGATATGCCTCATATTTCTCCTGCTATGAAAGATATACCTCACATTTCTCCTGCTCTGCCTAAACAAGCTGTTTGGCTGAGAAAACTCCAAGTATAGTCCTGTCAGATCTTACAAAGCTTACTTCTCTCTCAGGCCCTTTGTCACTCAATTTTGTCCAGTTCTTGAGCCTGGAAATTTATGTTCAGATTCTTGGTATTTTACCCATCAATCATACTTTGAGCTTCTCCTAGTCTTTCACCTATTTTATCATGCACCTGTGCATTCAGACAGGCTGTATGAACTGGAATAGTATAAGTATTCATTATACAGTTTATCATACATCCCACTGAGCTCATTATACAACATGATCACTAGAAAAGAGAATATGCTGGGCAATCCTGCCGAGAGGTTACATTAAATTTAAATCAGCATTATTTCTGATCTTGGTTTCTCTGCTTTCAGTAATAGCTTTCCAAAGTCAGGGCTTTGGCTTTCTAGATGAAAAGGAAAGTGAGTTCTCTGAGGCATCTTCTTATCAAAGGAAACTATTACAATCTACACTCAGTTTCATGGACCTCAGTTTAGCAGAGTTTGTATGATGTATAATTAATGCATGCATAAATTCACACTTTCCATTTGAGGTATTTTTAAAACTCCATTTGTTATTTAAAACTGAATACTGGCTATTAAAGTGAGGATTTTACTGCACCAATATTTATTTTATTTAATTTATTGGCCACCCATCTTACCATAGGGCAACTCTGGGTGGTTTACAATGTTAAAAAGATAAAACTATACATACCCTATGAACAATACAGATAAAATACTATGAAAATATAAATACTCAACTTTAAGTAAAAGATGGAGAGGGAGGAAGTATGATGAGCTAGGGAGGAGGTGGGATCTGTTATTAATCTATCAACCACCCCCATTGTAAAGCCCCCCATTAAAATCCCACACCAACTATCAGAACCAAATCTTTAATCTCTTGCAGAAGCTCAGGACAGTTGGAGCCGACCTCACTCTGGAGGAGCGGGGACAAGGCATTTCAAAGGGCAGGAATGTCTTCATTTGCCTTCTAGTGTGCCCAAACCACCACAAAGTGCTCGCAAATATATTTAGCGAGTGGACATCCTTTTTGACAGAATGCTGTAGGCTGTGGAAGATATTTGTCTTATGCTGAATTGAGGGTTTCTCAGTTTCCTCTTGAGATTTCCTCTTAAAATGGCTTCTTGCAGCTCTTAATATGCTTCACTATATTCTACATCTCTCCTTTTTTCACTTCAGTGATAACATATTCTGGCAACAAGTTATTGGGGAAACAGATCAAAGTGTAATGGGTAAGGAAAAAAACTGTTTCACCTACAAAAGCCTCATAGTACAAGATAAATTCTTCTGGGATCTCTTGTAATTTATGTTTTAGCAATTATGGGATAAAGGCCCTGATGTTACTCTGGAATGAAATATAACGAGCTAAATAGCCAAGTAAAATGCTAAACAAAATGATAAGATTCTCTGACTAACTGGACCAGGATAGTTTGCATAAAAATTCATGAGACTATTAAAATAAGTTTTAAATATATTACAATGCATGATACTTTTAAAAAGAGCATTAGGATTCTGAATCTCACCTTTTTTCTACATTTATAAATTTAAAACTGGCAGAAGAATCCAAAGCATCAGTGCTATTGACCTTAGGAAAGCTGCCAAAACCTGCCCCTTCTAGAAACCCTTTATAGAATCCATGGTATGTTAGGGTCCCTCCTTACAAAAGGTAAAATAAATACATTTCAGGGGTGGGTTCTACTTACCTTTACTACCGGTTTGTAACGGGATTGCGCACGCACGTGAGCAAAGCAAACGTGCATGCCTTGCTTCTGCGCGTGCGCAGATTGCTGATGATGACATCCAGGGTGGTGGGCGGGGCCTCCCATCGGTTTTACTACCGGTTCTTGCGAACCGGTCTGAACTGGGGGCAACCCACCACTGATACAATTCATATAAAAAATGACAATATTTTAATTAGAATAGCAATCTATTTAGCTGAGCATTGTCTACAGTGACAGGTGGCGCTTCTCCATGTTTTCAGACCAGAATGTTTTACACTCTGTATCCTGATATTTGTGATCCTCAAACGGGGATGCCAAATGCTAACAACAATTAAATACAGTGGCCATTCTCTGGACCTTAGATTTGTAAACTCTATAATTCTAGGGAAATTCTTTTCTGTCACAGAATCTAATACACAAATAATAAAGTACCTTGAGGACTTCTGACCTGCTGTAGGTATATAATATAGGTAATCCTCAATTTAACACATTCATTTAGTGACTGAAGTTATAGCAACCTCCCCAGGGCTTTTTATGACCTGGATTTGAAGTTTTCACAGCCACACACCATCTGTGGTCATGTGATCATATTTTTGGATGCTTGGCAACCGGCCCACATTCACAGCATCTTGTGGTCACATGCAGGGGTGCAATGCTCCTGGTTCAGACCTGATCAGGTGATCCGGTAGCGATCATCGCTGTTGGTTCAGCGATCCGGTAGCGATGGTGGAGCAAAGCTCCACCCACCTGACCGGGTTTTGTTACTTCCTGGTTTTAACCAGGAAGTAATGTGGGGTTTTTTACCTTTTGGGCATGCACAGAAGGTCTGCCGGTGAAGAAGTGATGTGAGAGGTGCAGAAGCTGCCAGTGGGTAGAGCTGCTCTGCTGGGGTGTGCATGGGCAGTCTCGGGAGGGCGGGCAGATGTAAGGCCGACACTGGCAGTCGGGAAGGGGGACCTGCTGCGCTCAGCTGAAGAAGAGCCTCCTTGGGGGAACATGGAGAGGCTCACTCACCTTTTGGAACTGGCACACTCGGTTTCCATGGGGCCTTTGGGCAACTGCCGCCTGCTTGCCTTCCCCTCCACCTCGGGTCCTGCCACCTGCATCCAGCCAATGACGGGGGATGCGCCCAGCGCACCCCACTTGCTACTCCCTCCCTGACTCCACCCCCCAGTCATGCAATTGGTGCACCCCCCAGTCATGCAACTGGCGCAACCTGCACCTCGTCCAGGCTAGCAAGCCTTAATTAATATCGAGTCCTGATTACTCTGGGCAAGCCCTAAGCAATCCTGGGCAGCCTGGGCAGCGATGTTGCTCCCGATCAGGCTTGGGGCCTCTGCGCAGGCATGGAAGCGGCCAGTACCGACCCGAGCACCTGCTGTTTCCTGTCCGCCTTTCAGCTGAGAGGCAGTAGTGGGCCGGCAGTGACTAGGAGATCTGAGGTCGTGGCAGCGGTCCCAGAAGCAGTGAGCAGGAGAGGGAGCCACCAGCAAGCGACAGGACACAGGGCTAGCAAGTAGAGATAGGATGAGGCTTCCTGGGTGGCTGGAATGTGGGGCGGTTGTCTCCATTGGCTGCTGTCCCCGCCGGAATGACAGCCCCGGCACAGCGGAACTGACAATACAGAGAGAAGAAAGAAAGAGAAAGGAAGGAAGGGAGAGAAAGAGAGAAGAAAGAAAGAGAAAGGGAGGGAGGGAGGGAGGGAGAAAGAGAGAGAGAGAGAGAAGAAAGAAAGAGTGACGTGAGTGACATCATGTTGGCCCTGCCCACCCAGTCACACAACCACCAAGCCACGCCCACCATGCCACGCCCACAGAACCGGTGGCAAAAAAATTTAGATTTCACCCCTGGTCACATGAGCACAATGTAGGATATTTTTTTTTGCCAGAAACAAATTTTTACTTGTGTTTTCCAGCAAAAGAATGGCCCATATCAGAAAATTGATTGGCTTAATAATTATAATGTTCACTTAATGACTTCCACAAAAAGGGTTATAAAATCAGGCATGATCATATGGTAACCCACTTAACAACCTGCATGATTTACGGCCATAATTCCAGGCTCAATTACAGAAGTAAATCAAGGATTTTCTGTAGTGTCGCCCAATACATGACAATTTAGAAGTCCCATATAATTCAATGTATCTTTTTCTCAAATCATGGTGTATAGGATGAAAGCATCAGTCATACAGTATGTATCATGAACCATATGTCCAGACAGTTTTCTTTCTTTGCTGAAACTTTGTTGAAAGGCTAGTGTAATCCTTTCTATCCCCACATCTTCGAAATAGTATAAAGCTGGTTGATTTAAGTGTCCACGCCAGCCTTTCTGATAGAAGAAATACATAGACCATAAAACACAAGCCCCATGTGTTGTTAGTCTAGAACTCACAATGTCACTGCACTTTCAGCTTACAATTTGCTCTTTGACTCAGACAGCACTATTTCTTTCTTATATGTGGATGTTTATGTGAATTTGGGTATGAGTGAGACTGGCAGGCTACCTTTTTTAATCTAATAACTTTTCTATTAAAACACTCAGGACAAATCATTTCATCATTAACTTCACTTGAAGAAATATCTATCTGTCATCTTGAGTTTTAGCCAATATTTTCTACCTAACAAAGAAAATTTGTCTAGCAACCATATTTCTATTAAGATTAAGGGCCAATATAATAGAATAGACATATCATAGAGCATAATTGTGTCATAAATCATAAAAAAACCATTTTAGAAGACAAAATGTATCATCCTAAAGTCTTTTCCCAGATCTTAGCTATGGTACATGGAAATTGGCACAATAAATGCATTTCCAAGGTTGTTCCATCAATATCAGAATATCTGAATCATGAGGAACAAATCTCATCCATTGTCTTTCTTAGAAGACTTTTCTGATGGAGCATTGTGGCCTCTATCTGTTTGACCAAGGCTAATAACATAGGCAGAAGGAAAAGTCACATATTGCAAATAATCTGTAGTATACAGTAGCAGCCAAAATTGTGGAAACCTTTTGGGAAAAGTATATTTTTGAGGTTTGGTGGCTAATAACACCACTTTTTTTGGAGTTTCAAGATAATCATATTCCACTGCTGGGATGGCCTGGGAATAGCCCAGACCTTAACCCAATTGAAAATCTATAGAGCCAACTAAAGAAACTTGTTAGTCAGAAGCAACCCAGCAATAAAACCCAGTTAATAGAAGCAATCATTCAATCTTGGTTTCACATTATAACAGCTGCAGAACTAAAAGACTTGGTTCATTCCATGGAAAGATGTTGTAAGGCCATAATTCATGCTAAAGGTTACCCAACTAAGTATTAACTGACGTGATAATTTTTGTATAGCTCATTTTTTCTATGGTCATAATTTTTGTATATCTCATTTTTTCTATGTGTTTCACTTTTCTTCTTTATACTGTAACTGCTAGTTTAATAGCAAATCCTTCATAAAAGTTATTGCATTACATTCTTGATTAAATTATCCTTCCATTGATATATAATTTTATGATACTACTCCAAAAAAAGTGGTATTCTTAGCTAGTTTTAGAAAATACACTTTTCCCAAAAGGTTTCCACAATTTTGGCCACTACTATAATCTTGAAAAGATATAAACATTTTGGAAATTGAGTGTGAAATGAAATACAGGAAATCTTACTTAATGCAAGTTTAACCAATAAATACCAGTAAATAGTAAAATTGAATTCAGCTGTCTCTCATAGTATTTTTGTTAGAGAAAATGAATTCAATTCAATCTTGCCTGCCTGCTTAATCAAAGTCAAAGTCAGAAAGAAAAGAAACATTCCTTTTCTCCAATAGATTATGTGATCATATCACACTAGAGGTTTGTATTTTAAACATCATGTTTAGTGAAAGAAAAGCCATTTATCTTTCCTAACACAATGTTCTTTCTTGGTAAAGAATCTCATAAACAATAATCGGCTATGAAAATGGATAGTTTGCAAACAAAAGAGTCCTTAATGCATGGAATCATTTTCTTTGGTTGCTGCATTTTACAATAAGCTGACATAAATCATCACATTTTCCTTGAAAATGGTTGCCATTGGCTCCTCAATCCAATTTCAGAGATTCCCTCGGAGTATTTTCTAGTAATAGGTATCTATTTTGAACACTATAATATATGACAGTCTAGCATTTAGAATAGCAGTGAGCTGAAAAACACCCTCAATTTCTTCCCTCCTAAAAAAAAATCACAACATTAAAGGCAAATGATTGATCTGGCAATATAAATAACATAGAAAAATGATTCAGTTGGCTTTAAAGCTGAGTCAGCCGTCTTGGTCTTATCTATCCACTCTGGATGGCCACTCTTTAGTATTCCTAAAATATGTCCTAATGTAATCATCTTTTAGCCTTGTTTACAATGCTATTAGTGCTAATAATATACTAATTATTGTAACTTCAAGTCAGTCCTAATTCCTGGTGACTGTCTGGATATGTCCTGGCAGATTTAGGGCAACTTTTTAAAAAGTGGCTTACCATTGCCTTCTTCCTAGGGCTAAGAGAGATTGCCTGGCCCCTGGTCACCCAGCTGGCTTTATGCCTAAGGTTGGACTAGAATACACAGTCTCCTGGTTTCTAGCCTGATGCCTTAAACATGGCACCGAACTAGGTTTCTAATAGATACTGACACTAATGCAAAAGAGTTCTTGTATTGCCCTTAGCTATAAGTGCATACCAGATAAAAACAATAAGTACTTTACTATACATACTACAACTCTTCAAGTCCTCAAGCTCATAGAGAAAAAATAACAGTCTCAACACAAGCAACCTTGATGAGATTAAATATTTATGGCTCCATTAAGATTTTTTGTTCATTTGTTTGTACAATATAATATAATAACAACTGTAATATGAAAACCTATACACAACTTAAATTCCATGTTGGATAATCTCTTTATTGCAACAAATCATAAAGACACGAAATAGTGAAGGTAGTCCTTGTTGTTTAACAACTGTTCAGAGTTACAACAGCACTGAATGCATGATAGTTAGGATCAAACATGATCAGTATTTGAGTACTTGGCAACCTACCCATATTTATGACTGTAGCATGTCCTTCTACTTCCCCTCATCTTCCTGTCTCCCTGTCTACCTCCATCTCTGCCTTTTACAGGATTAGCAGTACTCTTATGAGTTTCTATGTACTCTTTTAATGTAAAGCATAGGAGGGGAAAAGAGGAGTGGAAGAAGCATAAAAGTCTACCATTTAAGCCACGTGGTTGGGTCAGGTTATTCCTAACATTCAATTATGAAGAATGCTTGTTGATGCCAATTAAGTTTTAAATTCAAACTTGAACAAGATTAATATAATAAACTGGTCTATATTGTGTAAAAACATATATGGCCAACTAAACTGTATTAATCCTAAACCAATAATATCACACGTAAAATTGCCTAGATTTACCATTGATGAGAGTTCTTAACACTTGTCGTGGGGTGCAGTGGTTAGAATGCAGTACTGCAGGCTACTGCTGCTGACTGCTGGCTGCCAGCAGCTCGGCAGTTTTGAGTCTCACCAGCTCAAGGTTGACTCAGCCTTCCATCCTTCCGAGATCAGTAAAATGAGGACCCCAATTGTTGGAGGCAATATGCTGACACTGTAAACTGCTTAGAGAGGGCTGCAAAGCACTATGAAGCGGTATATAAGTCTAAGTGCTATTGCTATTGCTATGGCTTTTGCTTTGGAACATTCCTTCAGAAACAATATGGATAATTCAGAATGCCAAATTGTCAGTGTTGGAAGAAACTAAACCTTGGATCATATTCCAAAAGGCTTTATGTTGTCAGTGTTGATAGTTTCTGTGGTCTAATAGATGTGTCCCCAAATATGGAATATTTGTATTTATTCATTGTTCATTTTATCTCTTTCCCTTAATAAATATATTCAAAACTGTAATCCATATGAATTAGAATGGGGAAAACATTGTTAGTTAGCAAAACCACATTGAGAATTAATCACTAAGCACAGGGTCTAGTTTGTTCTTTTATTTAAAAAAAAAAATTATGTTTATTTTTTTCAGGGTTTCCAGAGAATAAATAAAAAATACAGAATTAAATGTTGATATGTAGGAGGTAGTTTTAATGCTTTCAATATAACTTCTTCTGCTTTGTGTTCATGAAAACTTGCCAAATATACACAAATTCAAATCTATTCAGATTTCAGATACCTTGAAGGAGGAAAAGTATAGGATAAAGTTAGTTCCAAAATAATCCTCACTTTAAAGAGTGTCAGGAGATATTAAACCCATGTTCATCTAATAACTCCTAACCAAATAGTGCATTTAACATCTCACATGAGTAATGGTTTTCTTTAAAACTGCAAAGACAAGCAGTGTTAAAATTTCCTGAAATTACATTGTAATTATATAAGGGCACTTGCAGAGAGCATGTTAAAAATTGGATCTATTTAGCCTCAGACACAGCTCTCAGAAATTTAGATTGTATTGCTTCAGTTGGGGTTAAGCTATGATCATTACAGATCTATACTCTGAGACAAGTGATTAATTGTGGAGAGTAAGGAAGATCACCTTGATAGAAATATGCAAGAATTGTAACAAAGGCAATGGTTAAAACATTTTTAAAGTCCAGAGCAATGAGATAACATTCAGGTGCCTTCCTGGTTCATTGAAGTTTTAGTCTTCCTATGGAGTTGATCTTCCTGACCAGGGGAAGACATTAATGAATATATGATATGCGAATGTAACATTCAGTTAATGAAAAAAAATATGTAAAAGAATTTTGATTCGTACTCCCAAGGCAAGTGTTGGGCAGTTTGACATCAGGACCCAAGGGGTAAAGTCAGGCACGGATACAAAATATGGTATTTACTCCCTAGTATATAGTTCTTGTTTATGTTTCCTCTTCACACTAATGCACCCCTAGGTACAATATCAACTTTATTATTGTTGTTGCAATTATTATATCATAATTAATATGTTTTTGCAGATTTCCTACATGGGAAGGTACTTTATTGTTTATATAAATTGGTACTTATTTTTATATAAATAGTCAGGAAAAATATTCCAGTAATTCTGAATTCTGTTTTTCAACTTTTTGGTAAATCTTGTAAATGTTGCCTACAATTTATTTTTAATTTTTTTTAAAAATTACCCATTCCAAGTTGTTACAAAGTCATTGCTGCCACTGCTGCCTTGACCTTAAATGAGACCATGCTCATGAATTTGATTTTTCTTATCCAAATATTAGATTTGTAATTGCCTATGCTAAAATTCATCTTGTATGGGGAATTCTGGGAAATGAAGTCCATAATTCCTAAAGTTGTTGAGGTTGAGAAATACTTCTCCAAAGTGTTTTCCAGCTCCCCCCCCATCTTCATGACATTCTCAAATGTGATAATTATTTTCTACTCTTCATTTAAGTCACATACACTGTAAATAGGTTGAACAGAACAGGACTTAGAGCCCTTTGCTGTCCCATATACCACTGGTGTTACTGATGAACTAATATAGCTCACAGCAACACTAAAAATGTATCAATCTTAAAACTCCAGTATCATTCAAAATATCTGTAGACTCAGGGCTCAAATATGTGAATGAATATATTTTATTCTAACAATTAATAACTTGAAGAAATTAACTGGCTGTTTAGCAGTTTCCAAGCTACCTGTATTTATTCTGTATTAAGAACTGTGTTGCAATTTGGTTTCATCCATGTATAATTTTGCAGTCCTAATAATATTGTCTACATAAACAAAATCCTGGAAGCGTTTATCTATTTTTATTGAGATCTTACATAAAACAGTTGATTTAATTCACATGCTATTAGAAAATGTAATATCTACTAAAATTAATTAGTCATTGGGTGTATTAGGAATCATTCCTGAGCATAATGCCTTTAATATATTGGATTCCATTCATATTAATTTACCAAGTACTGGATTTTTTTTTTCTTCAGGAAAAAAACCCGCCTCTGTTTAACTAATCTGGCATATATTCTTTCAGACAGTTCTTGATAATTGACTTGCCAAGGTCAGTATGCATATTGTCAGCCTGGTTAGTAAATCTCTGTACATACGAAGCATTCTTTAATGAATGACAACATAATTAATGATAATTTTACAGATAAAATAAATCGAAATGTCCAGTAGGTTGAGCTACCCTTGTGTTCAGCTCCCAGTTCTGATTTTCTATACAGGTCTGAGATCATTTCAGTTCCAGATGAACTGGGTTTTACTGTCTGAAATCAAAAGGACCAGAAATTTCACTATCATTTCCAAATAATTTGCAAGATGAAATAATTTTGTTAAACTGAAGAACATTCTAGAAACCATTCTAAGAGAATGCATTCTACAATTGTCCATAGAGATTCTCAGTCATCCAGGTCATAGTTGTCTTAAAGATACTTTTTTTTTCCTTCAAAAGGAAAAAAAAGGGGCAAAAGAATCCATCTATGTTAGACTTGAACACCCCTTTAGAGTGGGAGGAATAAAACACCACCTATCTCCAGTTTACAACGCAGCCCTTTCAGAAGTTCCAAGAAGATTCTACAACTAATTGCATCCTGATTTGCCCTGTACCCTGAGGGTACAGATAAACTTCCAAGTGGCCTCAATAACTCTCAGAGAATGCAAACAACCAGATGACTGCAAATAAATACAATCCTTCCATTCCCACCCACCCCCCTGCGTCCTAAGAGAACTTATCTTTCCATCTTCCCATCGTCAGAACTGATGAAACTTCTTGGATGAGAAATGAAACATCTTCTTCCTCAAGGAAAAAAAACCAGTCCAGTTGCCTTTTGAAGAAAAAAGCACCTATAAAAATTCTACAACTCTGAGAATTTCTAGTCGGAATGACTAATTCTTTCAATCATGTTTA
The DNA here is from genome assembly GCF_029215685.1 of Pituophis catenifer annectens. Lineage (NCBI taxonomy): Eukaryota > Metazoa > Chordata > Lepidosauria > Squamata > Colubridae > Pituophis > Pituophis catenifer. Next base: position 104,088,865 of record NW_027256882.1, read on the forward strand.
AAGATCAACTCAGTTATTTTAGAATATCCATGCCATTTAAATTAAGTTTCTGCTTTCTGTGATTTTGCTGTTTTTGCCATCAGATTGCCTTCTCTCTGAGCTGACTGTTCTTTAACCAAAACAGATCAGAATTAGGATTTCATCCGCTTTCAAAGTGGAGGCTCATTAGGGTATATCAATCAGACTATCAGATTAAGAAATTCCTGCTTCTGCAAAATCTACCTAGCTCCAAATATACTGCTACTTCAGTAATTTTTGAAATATTGCTATCTCAAAGAACTTTAGATGTGGTGTGTTTAAGGATGTCAGGACAGTTCTTTTTTATTTTGCTTACTGTTTTTATGAACCCTAGCCTAACCCTCTGGAAAATCTTATGCCATGATAAATTGGAAAGGATTTGAAAAGTCATAAAACTCTCTTGTCTTTCATGAGTTCAGCCTGCTTTTCAAATTTACTGAAACCAAAAGTATGTAAAACTCAAAAGTGGTAAATAACATTTTCACAATGCTTGTCAAGAGAAGGGAAGCCTATTTTTACTTTAATATAAAATGGAAAGGCAGAATATTTTAACAGCAGCTATAATCTTACATAGTCCTCGCTGATCAATAAATGTGTACTTTCTGAAATGGCTTATTACACCAACCTTGTAGCCCCTTAGAGAAAAATGAATTAACATGATGGCTTTTATTGGCCTTTCTCCCATTTTCAGAAACACATAATCTTTTGATCTTTTCAGAAATGCACTACAAGAAGGAAAACAACACATTTTTCAGCACATTCCTTCAGGACAGATATAATTCTACTGATGTTAACAAGGTTAATTTGTGTCTACGATCAAAGATTAAACTCTGATTGTAAACGTGTCTCATATATATTTAGTTGACTAATTACACAGAGCAGACATCCTATATTTTTTCCACTTTTTCTTTTTAAAAAAGCCTACCATTCTGTAGTGCTGGTAGTTTTAGCAGAAGATTAACAAGTTGGATTTGGGTCAGTAGTGGGTTCCACTTACCTTCACTACCAGTTCGGAACTGTGGCGCTTGTTTCGCTCATGTGCAGCGCTTCTGTGCATGCGCAGAACCTTCTGCATATGCGCAGAGTGTCTGTGATGACATCCAGGTGGGTGGGCAGAGCCTCCCACCACCACCGCTACCGGTGGTGGAAACCCACCACTGAATTTGGATAGATGTTATTGTATGTACCTTTTTCCCTTGCATGCATGGTGCATATTCCTATGCAATGCCTGAACACATAATACAGGATTAAATTAGAATTGTAACCAACTCAGAGTCACTTGGTTGAGATGGATGGCTATAAAAATTGAATATATATCATTTATTTTTAATTACTAAAGGATTATACTTGGGTTAAACTAGGTTTTGCCCCATGCTGCATAGAATCCAGCAATCCTTTTCCAATGTCAATTTAAACATCCTTGGGAAATAAACACATCTTAACTTTGAAATTGTATTATTGTTACTATACATAAAGAAATACTTTTAATATCATTTTGGCAGAATTAGATAAGGCACTTGAAGCACCAGATAAGATGAGCTTGTTTCTGGCAAACTCCAGTGAGATGAGACCATTGAGTGATGAGGGTCTGGAACCTATATAAACTATTCAAAAAGTTCAATGCAGACCTAACTGGTTTAATCGATTTGAAGATTCAATCTAGCATAATCTCTTGAGCAGTAGTGGGATTCAACTTTTTTAAAAACTGATTCTGTGGGCGGGTTTATTTGGGTGGGCATGGCTTGGTGGTCATGTGACCGGGTGGGCGCGGCTATGTGTATAGGGACTACTCAGAGGGCTGAAAAAAGTCATTTCTGACCAGTCCTCACACTTTTGATTGGTCCTCAAACGTATGACCATCCTCATATTTATGCCCGTTGCAGCATTCTTAACAACTATGTTACTCATTTCACAACTACTTCTCTTCACCATGGTGACAAGATAGGGTGAAAAACATAAAATGTGTGGACAGTCGTAAGTGCGAGGACTGGTCAAAAGTGTGCGGACCAGTCAAAAATAACTTTTTCAGCCCTCTGAGTAATCCATATGCACAAAAGGACTACCCAGAGGACTGAAAAAAGTGATTTTGTACTTTTGACCAGTCCTCGCACTTATGACTGGTCATCTTTTATGCCTGTTGCAGCATTCTTAACAACCATGTCACTCATTTCACAACTGTGGTGCTTCATGTGACCGGGTGGCCATGGCTAGGTGGTCATGTGGCATCGTTTCTTTGCCCTAATAACAGTTTGCTGCAATGGTCATAAGTGTAAAAAACGGTCATAAGTCACTTTTTCCAATGCCATTGTAACTGTCGTAAATCAAGGATTACCTGTACAAAAATGCAAAAAGCTGCCCTAAATACCAATAATTAGATTAGAAATACCTGCAAACTGGAGTTACAAATCAGGGAGAGTGCCAGAGCACCTTGAGGAATTAAAATAGTTAAAATGCAATGATAACTATCAGCAGCCAACTCTTGCTCATAAAGTGAAACCCTTTAGCAGAGAGGCCATTTAAGCTCTCCACAATGAAGCAAAGGAGCAAACAGTATCTGTTGCTTGTTAAACCAATTACCAGAGCAAACAGACACAGAACTAGTCAGATTTCCAAAGCTGCTTCTTTTCAGGAACAGAGATTAACATTTTTCCTTCCAAACAAAGCTGAATAGGGAAAATTATCTCATCACTAAACACAGGATTAAACATCACCAAGCACAGAATTAAACTTCACCAAAAAACAGTTTTAGACCAAAAGTCAGAAAGGGTATTTAAACTCACGTTTGAATGTCAATCTTTCTAGCAAGCCTTGCTGAATGTCACTCATCTTGGTTCCTTGTCATTAGAAGTTATTCAATTATTTCTTCAAAGTGCTGATGATTGCACCCTGGCTGAAAGAACTCCAACAGGGGAGTATTTCCTCCCAACAGCGGTGTATAAAGCTTAAAACAACTCTTCCCCTTTAAGAAAGTCAAGCAAAAAAAAAAAAAAAACCCTCCGAGAACCTCTGGAACCAGAAGCGACAGTAAGTCTAGGCATACTGCCGGAGAGGCAGTTTCTGTAAGCAGGGCAATAAAGATTAGGCTAGGAAACAACACTGAATATTGTAATTCCTTACAAGATTAACCCTGTAAAGTGGAAAAAAACAAAAGGAGATTTCTTTTAACAACCAGTTCTCCAAACTGCTTAACTACTTAACAACCGGTTCTACCGAACCAGTAGAATCCCACCACTGCTCTTGAGGGTTTCTTTACTAGCAGAAGTTTAAAGTCTTTCTTTGTCTTATCATATCCTTGAATATTAGAATAATATACAATAAAAAGTTGGAAGGAATCTTGGATGCCTTCTAATCCAACCCCCTGACCAAGCAGGAGACACTATACCATCCCGGTCAAGTGGTTTTTCAGTCTATTTTTTAAAACCTCCAGGGATGGAGTACCCACAATTCCTGGAGAGAAGCTGTCAGTTCCACTGATTAATTGTTCTCACTGTCAGAAAACTTCTCCTTAGTTCTTCATTGGATCTCTCCTTGATTAAGAAAGGTTTTGCTGGTCCAATTTGTTTAAGGAACTTTCCAAGGGCAGTGTCTACAGTTCATGTCCTGTGCTAAGGACATTGAGCTACAAGCGTATTCCACAGTTCTCAATCCACAGCTACTATATAGTAGTGCCTCTAGACAGGGCTAATAATAATAATATTGCATGCATTATTCCAAGTGTGGTCTTACCAAGGCTTATAAAGCAGTATTAATGCTTCATGTAATCTTGATTCTGTCCCTCTTTTAATGCAGCCTAGGACTGTGTTGGCTTTTTTAAAAAAATTCAATTGCTGTCGCATATGATGTGATAATGTTATATTCTTATACTGCTTTGGACTAAAGTACTTACTGCCTTAAGTACTCATGTTCTTACTCTGTAGGCATTGCTTCCAAATCCAAAAGAATCTATGATTCAGTCCCCAGTGGACTTTTATACTGTATGTCAAGAGAATTATAAAAACATACAAAAGATTTCGTGAATCTGATTAAAACCTAGTTTTTAGATAGTCTGTCCCTAACGATGGGGACACATGCAAAATGTTTAATGTGGAGGATATGAAGTCCACTGGAATTGGGCAGCCAATAAATTTAGATAAATAAATAATCCTCTATAATTTGATTAAATCTCAGGTTTCCTAAATTGGAGAATATCACAACATATATTGCAATGTTATCACTGTGCAAAGAAATATCTTCATTGGTCTTGAGTCTCTTACTATTCAACTTAACTGGCTGAGCTGGGCTTGCATAATGTTGCGTATACCAAAAGAAATATTGTGATACCTAAAATCTTAGTATAATTTGAAATACTGTATGTTATGGAGTTAAATTATTCCATAACATATTTCAAACTGTGCTAAGACTTTGCCTATTACTGTGAGAAACAAAAATGTTTAAGGTGAAGCCACTATGATAGGCTATGTCAGGATTTTATGGTTGTAAGATAATTATTTATTCTAACTCTAATCGGGTATAATTGAAAATTAAATGTCACTACTTTTTTTTTAATGGCAAAAATCCCAGATATGTATGGTTTCTGGCCAGAACATTATGAAGTTCTATGATACTATATTAAAAAATGTTTAAGTAAATATATTTATTATTTATTTGAATCAATCCACTTTTCTTTCTAAAATACATTAGATTATAGATCTAGATGTATTATATCTATGAATATTAGATATAACATTTTATGCTAAACAGAACTTCTAAATAGTTTTCTGTGTAAGAGCACAGATATTAGGAAATGCAAGAATATTTAAGGTCTGAATAGAAAAACATATCATATAATTAATCTATTTGCAGATAATGTGCCTATATGACTTAGGGATCAAAATAGAGATATATCTCAATGACAGTTTGAATTACATATATTTAATTCAGTGGCAGATTTAGAAGTTCAACTTTAGTAAATCATCTGCTACATTAATTAATACTGAGAAAAATTCACAAAAAAAGCTTGAATAAGTTATGGGACTTTACATCAATCCAGGTAGATATATATATCTAGCAGTGCTTATCACAAAGAACCAGCACCAATTAAAAATATTATTATGATTCCTTTCCCTGCAAAATAGAAAGAAAATTTAAGTCTCAGCAACATCTTTTGTATTCATTTCCTGGCATTTAAAATTACTTCTTCCAAAAAGCTGTTCTTAAAAAAAAAAAAACATTCCCCATTCTCTTTTCTTATACTTATCTTTGCATAGGGCAAATAATTATTACCCCATTTTTACATCATTATCAAACATTTTGGTAAGCGGGTTGCATATTTATTTCATTTAATAACAAGAGAATATCACTGATGTTTTGTGAAAATTCTGTATTGAACACAAAAGTTATTGGTGCAGTTTTTTTCCCATGTTTACACAAATTTCATTTTGGATAGAAATACTGAATATGTTTTAAGCATTTTAAACATCCCAAAGATTATATGTGGAAAGTGAAAGTGGGTGGATGTTTTAATTCTTTTGGCTTTTTCTCAGGTTACTTTTCAGTTTAACTTTTTAGCAAACTATTATTATCAGCTTGAGAAGAAAGGTGTTCTTCAGCATAATCAATTTTTCAAAGAAACAAAAGTATGAGTTGTATAGAATGAATGAGCAAACATCTATTGCACCCTTTTACTTTATATCTATGTTCCCTCTGGATATTAAAATACATCTCTAGACTGAGCAAAGATAAAATTGTCAGACTGATTTTTTTCCCTCCTACTGGGGAAAGTTTGAGTTTTTTAAGGAGTAAAATGGATGCTGTCTCAGAAGTTCAAGATACCATTTTGAATCTTAAACTTCCCATGTGGTGAGAAAATGGTCTGTTGTTTTAGATTTTGGTGTTTTTAAAAAGAGCTGTATCTTTCTTCTTAAACTTTTCTCACTCCAAACATTAAAAAAAACTGATATGAAAAATTCAGGCTGCACATTTTGGGGTTATGAGGCAGGGGTGAAATCCACTTACCTTCGCTACCAGTTCGCAAATGGGAACGCGCGCAAATGCACGCTTGCTTTGCTCGCACGCAACACTTCTGCGCATACACAGGACTTTCTGTACATGCATAGATCTAGCATCAAAAACAGGATGTGATGATGTCAGGGTGGTGGGCAGAGTCTCCTGCTGCCAGTGCTACCGCCAGTGCTCCCGAGCTGGATAGAACTGGCTGCATGTCACCACTGTTATGAGGCCGTAAAGAGGATGGTGTGGAACTGCATGTGGCTCCTCAGATGTCACACCTGCTCTTCACATTCTGTAGCATTTCCTCTGGACTTGATCCCAGCTGATCAGACAGGAAGTTTGGAATTAGAATGGCAACAGTATCTAGGATTCCATTGTCATGGTCGCTTCAATTCCCATTAAGGTTCAGAAGCTGCCATTCTTTTATGATGGAGTCTTGGACCTATTGAGTTGATTCCTCCAATGACTCACGAATAAAACAGTCCTTCAATATTTTTAGAGAATGTCCAGTTGAGAATGTTGAAATTTTGGGCTTACTCTGAAACCTGAGCTTGAATGTATTTATGGGCCATAGATTGTTAATCCCAACTCTACATCCTCATGTTGTACAGCATAACTTGCTCTATATGTATGGTTTAGCTGCAATAAGGTAAACAGGACAAAACAAGACTGAACAAGATTTGTTTACATCTCACACTGGTTTTGAGTCATAGTAGATGATTCTGAAGCTTCTCACCAGCAAGCAGGATTGAAACAGACAAGAGGGATATAAGAATACACAAACTTCTGAATTATTGTAGAAAAGCAAAGAAGCTGTTTTGAAAGAATTCCAACCATTGCTGCGTATGATATCTGTTTTCTGTTTATACTACAATCAATGATAATATTCCTGCTCCTCTTTCTCTTGTCCAGAATGTGTAAACAACTACAGGAAAGTCTCTTTGGTTTTATATTGTGTTAACAGATTGATCAGTTGTCAAGCTGTTTTCTTTTCACCATGTAAGAACTAGATCACCATGTAAGAACTAGATCACTTATAAACTTAGGTGGAAGATAATTACTATATTGGGTCAGGTTTGTGGCAGTGTGCGATGGCCATTGTTGCATCTTTGAATTGCTATCCATTAGAGTTGTTTGGATTGGTAAAATATTTACTAATACCCTGAAAATATGACTACTCTGAAAGTAAGTCCTAGCTTGATTTTTACACATGCACCCAATATAAGCCCTACCCCCAAAATAAGCCCTAATTAAGATCTCACCCACTCCAGGGTGCACGGGTAAAAATTAAGCTAGGATGGTGATGGGGGTGGAGCTGCCCTACTACTTATCTTTGGACAGTTGTAGCCAGGCCTCACACACCCCAACATCTGCCTTGCCGGCCCATTTCTTCTGCAGCCGGCAAGGCTGGCAAGGCTTTCCTGAAGGCCTCTGTAGCTGATAACAAAGCTCTGGATCGATCCGGAATTCTGTTATCGGCTGCACAGGCCTTCAGGAAAGCCTTGCCGGCCGCAGAAGAAGTTCCTGAAGGCCTCTGACAGCGAAAAGGAGCTGGGGTGATGCGCGCAAGTGAGGTTAGTCAGTGGATTACTTCCCCCCAAAATAAGACCTGTGCCTTTTGGTGGCAAAAAAAATATAAGATAGGGTCTTATTTTTGGAGAAACAGAGTAATTAAATTCTGGGAGTCAGATATTTGTTATGAACAATTTTCAGTAAAATTCCAAAATATTTTCCATATCTACTTTGACCTTGATAACCCCATAAGAACATATCCTATGTATATATCCAGAATTTTTCTGTTCTGGTTGCCTGATACTGGTTTCAGTTAATTCAGCCTGAGGATGCACATAAGGTGTTAAAGTATTAATAGATTAGATGTATCATCCATTTCAGCTAATTAAAAGATACATAGCTTGGGGATGCACTAGATCCAGGGTTTTTTCATTAGAGAGCCAGTGACCTCAAAAGCAGTTATTTTCCCAGTTTGGGCACAAAGATGTAAAAACAATGACAAAAGAGATTCATGCTTTGCCAATTGTATTAATATGATACGTTATACACAGGCAGCCCTTGAAAAACATTGAAAGAAATGCCAACTTGGTTAACAATACACTAAACAGAAAATACCAAGATTTAAAGGAATTTGAGATATTTAGTTCAAAATGCTTGTACTTACATTGAATTCCTAAACAGTCTGGACCTGGCATATATTCCTGTGTTTAAAAATGGCTTGTTATGTTTTGTGCATTTGTAATCATAAATAGGACAAAGGGATTTATAAAAAGTCTAATTGGGAAGTGAACAAGAAAGGAGAAATCTGAGATCAGAAGAGACCCGGAACCTGGGGGATGACTCACTAAGAAAAATCCTAGATAGAGCTTGACAGAAGTCCAAACTAAAACTTTGGTTTTTCACCATCACCAAGATACTATGACTTTTTGAAACTAGAAGTGAGATTAAGCAGTTTCTCACGTTTCACAGCTCTGTTTGATGGCCAAGGAAGAGCCATTTGCTAAACACTATTGGGCAGCAAAATTTTCTGTACAGTTTGGCAAGTATTATCTTTAGCAGTCAAGCTGTAGAACCTCCCTCCCTCCCTTCCTCCCACCCTCCCTCTATGCATAGGCACAGTGATTGTGAATTAACATTCCCCTCCATGAAATGTTTCAGAATGATTCCCCCTCTAAAGTAAGCAAAGTAGTTGCAAAGGACTGACAAGAGGGGGGATCTAGGATTATCAGATTTGAGTTCCGTTTAGGGACTATTAGATGATTTCTATGTGGTTGTTAAGAGTTGACAAAGACTTGATGGCATGTAATGAAAAAATCAATCAATTAAATAGTTGAAAAATGGTACAAAACTCAAATTCTTTGCTGCATCTAGTAGCCATTCAGGTTTTTGAAGCCTGGATATATTAAATACTCATATATTTAACGGTTGATAATATCTCATATTAGACTATGCAACCAGCAACAAAATGTAGAATATTCTAATGTTTTGGCAGATAGCTTGTTTTTATTTTTCATTTCCAAAAGAGAATTTGATTACATTATGTTGGTTTGAACAATAATAGCATTTGCTTCCAGTTTTTAATATCAGAACTCAGGATGGTTTAATTCCATTTGGCAAGAGGTAGGCTCTTTTCAAGTCTTTGAGGTAAAACATAATTAGATTTGTATTAAGTGTGTTACTCAGAAAAGAATTATTTTTTTAAACACCAGCATCAGAATTTAATAATGTCCAATATACTATATATAATATATTAACGCAATCTGTCTTTGCATTGATTATTGGCTTGTTTTTATTACAAAGGCATCTGCACTTGCAAGCAAAAGCACAAAACTGGTGAAAAAAGAGTTTTCATTTGTCCAGACAGTTATTTCACTTAAAATCAAGAGAGAGAGTAAGAGAAAGAGAGAGAGATGAAAGAGAGAGAGATGAAAGAGAGAGAAAGAATATATATTACACTCAGCTAATACAAAAGCAATATGGTCCATAAGTGTGCAGCTTTTAAGCAGATAAAACACAGGAAAAAGCTTATTTCAGTACTTACTTTCTCACCCACCACTGGAGTGAGGGGCTTTACTCATGGCCAGTCATGCCCTAGTCATGACCAGGTTGGACTACAGATGATCCTCGACTTACAACCACAATTGAGCCTAACATTTCCATTGCTAAGCAAGTCAGTTGTTAAGTGAGTTATGAGTTCTAAGTTATGATATTTTTGCTACACTTGTCAGGCAAATCACTGCAGTTATTAAGTTAACCATGTGGTTGGTAATCCTAGAATCATTTGTTTTGTGTAACGGGCAACAATATAAATTGGATGGGTGGGTGGGTGAATTTATTCAGTTAATACAAAATCAGTGTGGTCCATGTGTGTGTGTAACTTTAAGAGATAAATCACAGGAAATGAAGAGCTTCACATCTAGTGCTTACTTTCTCACTCACCATTGCCCAGGTTAGAAGCAACCTATCCCTTGGAAGAAACATGCAATTGTACAAGACACCTGAATTGGCTTTGTATACAGTATCTGATGTTCTAAGAGCTGCAAAGCTTAATTTAATGTAATTTAAAGTCATTTGCTCCTGTTTCTTCTTCCCATAGTGCCACCAGTCATTCGTGTCTATCCTGAAAGTCAGGCACAAGAACCAGGAATATCAGCAAGCCTCAAATGCCATGCAGAAGGCATTCCAAATCCCAAAATGTCCTGGCTAAAGAATGGCATGGCTATCACGCCAAAATTATCCAAGCAGCTCCTTATTTTAGGTAAGGGTAAAAAGAATGTGAGTTTTATCTATCATTGCAGAGTCACAAGGAGATTTCTTTTAATTTTTTTTTACTAATATGTGATCTTATGTCAGCTAGATATGACTTTGCCTTTGTGCTATTTGTATAACATATAACTAGGCCTATATTGTTTGTTAGTTTACTGCAGCTCTTTTTTAAATGATTCTACGTATATTATGCACTTCTCTTTTGCTAAAGAATTAAGACAGTATTCAGTTCTTTTTATCCATTATCAGTTGAGTGATTCTATTGCTGATCATTGCAAATTAGCCATTTTGAACAGAGTCAGTAAAGTTTTCAGCAATATACTTAAGAGCAGTAGAATGTTTCCACTGATAGACACACCTAGCTGTCCTTTTCAGAAGTTAATAATTTTATTTCGATGGGAAACCATTAAGGAATATATGGTTTATAAGCAACATTGGGGGAAAAAATCTGGAAGAACATCACAGCACAAACCACTTGCATAATGGTACAAAGAAAACTGCATGGATATGAAAGAAGGTATTACACTTCATTAGTAGTTGGAAAATAGCAATCTAAAGCAAGAAAGATATGACATAGCATAGAATGCTAGACATAGAATATTACACCAAGAATCAATTTCAATATCAGTTTTGACTGATTGTGAGCAAGCATTCTTATCATATTACATTTTTCTTGCTATATTTTTGTAAGTTTTTTTTAACTTACCTATACATCACTTACAGATTTACAGGACTGAGATGGTTTACAAATATTATAATATAAAGAAAGCAAAAAATAAATGGGGGAGGGAGGATTTTCTATTGCCAGAGGTGCTATTATAATGGAACTTGGTACTTTCTCTTAGACTACCAAGAGCCCTGATATCATCCTCTAATGATTTTACTTTCCTGAATACTTTTGAGGAAAGTCTGCTTATTAAGCAGTTGTGGAATTACTATGGGGTTCAGTGATGGAGCTGTACTATTTACAACAGGTAGTCTGTGGTCTGCATACTACTTGAGGGCCAATGATTTTTTTTTTAATTTGATTTATATGCCGCCCTTCTCCGGAAACTCAGGGCGGCTTACAATGCGTTAAGCAATAGCCTTCATACATTTGTATATTTATACAAAGTCAGCTTATTGCCCCCACAAACTGGGTCCTCAATTTACCTACCTTAGAAAGGATGGAAGGCTGAGTCAACCTTGAGCCTGGTGAGATTCGAACTTACAGTAATTGCAGACAGCTGGTGTTAATCACAATGCTATTAGTCTGCTGAGCCACCAGGCCCTTTTGCCCATAAAAGGGAAAAATAAAATACGAAGTATATTTCAATCATATTTCACAATTCCCCCATAATTGCCACTTTTATATATCACATACTCATAATGACAGCATATCTGTAAAAATTCAATTTTCAAAAAAAGGATGCATAGAAGTTCAGAAATGTTAACTGTATGGATATATTTTTCACTTGTCCTTTCCTTATTCTGAGAAAAGATATCAGCATGGATATCTGCAGGATATCCAGAATTTTCCTTCTGTAGGCCATCTCACCTCAAAATATATTGGACAACAGAATCATTCTGAGACTGGCCTACAATCTCTTTAATTTCATCAGAGCTCCCCAGCAAATTAATGTGCTCAGGAGAGCATCCTGACATTTGTTCAGGTTCTGCAACCTTTTGCATTTCCAACTCTTTATGCATTTCTTTTGGTGGTGCTGCAGCAAATGGAAGTGAACTTCATATCAACAGTGTTCGATATGAAGATACAGGTGCCTATACTTGCATTGCTAAAAATGAAGTAGGGGTAGATGAGGACATTTCATCTCTCTTCATTGAAGACTCAGCAAGAAAAACCCGTAAGTTTAATTTATATATCTACTTTCTAATTATATATCCTCTTTTGATGGACTTGAGCGATTTGAACCAAATTGGATTTTGCTTGCATAAAGGACCACATACTGAGGTCTAATTTCAGAATGACTGTTTAGTTCACATTGATCACTAGAAATAAGAATTATTTACAAAACTTTATAGTTTCTTATCTGTGAATTTCTAACTTATTTCTATAGCTTTCATTAGTAAGGTAAACATTCCAGGAGTCTTTGAACATAATGCTTTCAAATTCATTTCTGAAATCGTATATGGTATATGAAGAATACAAACTTGAGAAACCCTCCCCAAGGACCAATTTAAAATGGATTGATCCAGCAGATTGTCTTTGGAGACCTTTCCAAGCTATTCTTTCTGAATTACCAGCTAGCACTGGGTTTTGGCCAAAGTGCTTCAAAATTATGAAAATTGTAATTTCAATCCCTTTAGGTATCAGGCTAAAGAATGCTGCATTAAATTAAATTAAATTTAAATTCATTTAATTAATTAAATCCAATAATAATAGTTAACAGCAGCAGGATTGCATTAGCCTCAATTGTCTTCCCAGTAGCCTTTGCTCTTTTCAGCTCATGACTATGAGACCCATTGCTTTGCTTCACATTCACTAATTAAAATACAATTCATGATTTGAAGAATTGGAAAGACATTAAGATATAATAAACCATCTAGTTCATAATTATGTAACCTAAGTCATAAATTATCTGCAAAACTACAATATGTTCTGGAATATGAAACTATGAGATGGTAGAAAATAATAGTTCCAACTACTGTTTTTAAGGCATTACTCAGGTTAACATTCATTTTCTTTAGATAAAACTAATGATGGCAGTTGAAGCTGTCTGTCCTATTTGGATTGCTTTTGTTATCTTCATCATTCATGCAAATTGCTAGGTGACATTGCCTGTGACAAATACCTTAAAGTCCAATTTACACATAACTTAAAAAAAAATAAGTGTAAAAATGTATGGCGTTCATTCCTGTATGTATATCACAACAAAATCAACAGGAGAGAATTGGAATTGAATTTTGTTGTTGTTGTTATTAGTTGTGAAGTCGTGTCTGACCCATCGCGATCCTATGGACCATGTTCCTCCAGGCTTTCCTTCCTCTACAATCCTCTGGAGTCCATTTAAGCTCACACTCACACCTACTGCTTCATTGCTTCCATCCAGCAAGCTCATTCTCTGTCAATCTCTTCTTTTGCCCTCAATCTTTCCCAGCATTAGGTTCTTCTCCAATGAGTCTTTCCTTCTTATTAGGTGGCCAAAGTATTTGAGTTTCATCTTCAGGAACTGGCCTTCTAAAGAACAGTCAGGATTGATCTCCTATAAGACTGACCAGTTTGATCACCTTGCAGTCCAAGGGACTCGCAGAAGTCTTCTCCAGCACCATAGTTCAAAGGCCTCAATTTTTTGGCGCTCTGTCTTTCTTATGGTCCAACTTTCACAGCCATACATTGCAACTGGGAAAACCATGGCCTTGACTATATGCACTTTTGTTGGCAGGGTGATGTCTCTGCTTTTTAGTATGCTATCTAGATTTGCCATAGCTTTCCTCTCCAGGAGCAAGTGTCTTTTAAGTTCTTGGCTGCAGTCCCCATCTGCGGTGATCTTGGAGCCCAGGAAAATCAAATCTGCCACTACCTCCATTTCTTCCCCATCTATTTCCCAGGAATTGAGAGGGCCAGATGCCATGATCTTAGTTTTCTTAATGTTGAGTTTCAAGCCAACTTTTACACTCTCCTTCTTCACCCGCATCAAGAGGCTCTTTAGTTCCTCTTCACTTTCTGCCATTAGAGTGGTATCATCTGCATATCTGAGGTTGTTGATATTTCTCCCGGCAATCTTAATTCCAACTTTTGATTCATCTAGCCTCACCTTCCTCATGATGTGCTCTGCATATAAGTTAAATAGGTAGGGTGACAGTATACAGCCTTGCCGGACTCTTCCCAATTTTGAACCAATCAGTGGTTCCATGTCCAGTTCTCACTGTTGCTTCTTGACCCGCATATAGGTTTCTCAAGAGACAAATAAGAGGGTCTGGTACTCCCATCTCTTTAAGAACTTGCCACAATTTGTTGTGATCCACACAATCAAAGGCTTTAGCGTAGTCAATGAAGCAGAAGTAGATGCTGGAACTCCCTAGCTTTCTCCATGATCCAGCATATGTTGGCAATTTGCTCTCTAGTTCCTCTGCCTCTTCGAAATCCAACTATACTTCTGGTAGTTCTCGATCCACATACTGCTGGAGCCTAACTTGTAGTATTTTAAGCATAACTTTACTAGCATGTACAATGGTGCAATAGTTTGAACATTCTTTGGCATTGCCTTTCTTTGGAATTGGAATGTAAACTGACCTTTTCCAATCCTGTGGCCACTGTTGAGTTTTCCAAATTTGCTGGCAAATTGAGTGTAGCACTTTTACTGCATCGTCTTTTAAGATTTTGAATAGCTCAGCTGGAATACTGTCACCTCCACTAGCTTTGTTGTTACTCAGATTTCCTAAGGCCCATTTGACTTTACATTCTAGGATTTCTGGCTTGAGGTCAGTGGCCATCCCATCGTGGTTATCTGGGACATTATGTTCATTCTCATATAGTTTTTCTGTGTAATTTTGCCACCTCTTCTTAATCTCTTCTGCCTCTGTTAGGTCCCTGCCATTTTGGTCCTTTATCATGCCCATCTTTGCATGAAAAGTTCCCTTCATATCTCCAATTTTCTTGAAGAGACCTCTGATCCTCCCTATTCTACTGTTTTCTTCTATTTCTTTGCACTGTTCATTTAAGAAGGCATTCTTATCTCTTCTAGCTATTCTCTGGAATTCTGCATTCAATTGGTTGTATCTTTCTCTTTCTACCTTGCCTTCCGCTTCCCTTCTTTCCTCAGCTATTTCCAAAGCTTCCTCAGACAGACATTTTGCTTTCTTGCGTTTCTTTTTCTTTGGGATGGTTTTAGTTGCTACCTCTTATACAATGTTGCGAACCTCCATCCATAGTTCTTCAGGCACTCTGTCTATCAGATCTAATTCCTTAAATCTATTTGTCACCTCTACTGTATATTCATCAGGGATATGATTTACTTCAAACCTGAGTAGCCTAGTGCTTTTCCCTACTTTCTTCAATTAAACCTAAATTTTGTGATGAGACGCTCATGATCTGGGCCACAGTCATCTCCTGGTCTTGTAGAGCTTCTCCATCTTTGGCTGCAGAGCACATAGTCAATCTGATTTCTGTGTTGACCATCTGGTGATGTCCATGTGTAGAGTCGTCTCTTGGGTTGTTGGAAAATTGAATACATCTGCTAAATAATTTGCTTTCAGTGACGAACAGAATGTTGCCATCTTATGTTAGATGGCAGAATAGCCCTAAAGTCCACAGCTGGAAGAGGCCAGGAGTGGATTGACTATAAGGTAGCCACTACATTAGATATTCTAGTTTACATAAAATAGTGGGATTGTGCTTGGAGGAAAACAGATTATGCTTGTAGCAAGCTGGCCAATATGTACGAAGCTAACCAAGGCTATTCTAAATAGCCTTCTAGGTTGGGAAGACTGTATTAGATCTTTCACATTTAAAAAAACATTATAGAGAGTTTAAACATATTATCACCACTATTAGCAAAATAATATTTATTTTTGACCTATAGGAAGTTATATATAGCCTAGACATGATTGTGATTGGTACACCGCTCTACGTGATTACAGTGAGTTGTCTCAAAGATTACCACCCTTATGCAGGCAAAAATCCCAAGGTACTTTGCTGAACATGATGGTTTTCCTATGTACAAATACTTTGACTAGGAGGGGAGGGGGTGTCTGGAATTCTAACACAGAAATTCAAAATTGATGGGATTCCCTCCAACAACCTCATTTCTCTAGAAAAATACAATCACTTATTACAGAAATTGCTATTGTGTAAGAAAAGAACAAAAGAATATTAACGTCATTTAACTGCTACAATGAAATGTTGACATTGTTTTTTGTTTCCATTTTCTGGCTCTCCCATTTCTCTGATGCTGCAGTTGCAAACATACTGTGGCGAGAGGAAGGTACTGCAGTAACATTGTCTTGTTGTAGTGATAATGTGCTTGTCTGCTTTAATAAATCCATAAGAAACCATTCTCCACTGATCTTCCACTAGTGTTAGCAATGTTGGCCAGTCTCAGTTTAAGGCACAGGCAAACCAATTGCATAATTGGGACAATATAAATACAGTAATATACATTTTCAAAGGGGTGCCTAAGACATGATGGGCCAGGCCAGTCTTATCCCACCTGGACATTTTCTACCTACATGAACTTCCATCCTCAGAATTCTTCAACTACGTAGTCATTCTTAAATATTCTGGGAGTTGAAATTCACCCCTCTGAAAAGCATCTAGGTTGGGAGGACTGTATTAGATCTTCCACATGTTAAAAAAAAAAAAAAAACATTATCGAGAATTTAAACATATTATCATTACTATTAGCAGAATAATATTTATTTTTGACCTATAAACTATAGCAACCGGGCCCTGTCATTCTTGCTTCATAATTGTGTTTGTATAGTTTATTTAATTAAGCCACATTCTTCAGTGCCATATTTCCTCAATACCCTGTACAGGGCGAAAAAGGGGACACATCATTTCTTTAAGCAAAACAGAACCTTTGCTTACTATTCATGTCTGCTTATTTGGCAGTTATGCATTTGGTTCTGATTTTGGTGCATTTTGTACACAGCTTTAAACAATCAAATATTTTCAAGGTTCAAATATTCCTTATAACATCTCACAATAGCCTTGGAAGGCATCCAACCCTGGCCTTATTCCACACTATCATGCTTGAAAAATATATGAGATTGCAAAATAAAACAGTCACTATGAAATGTTCCTTTGGAAAGCAAACATTAGATCATTTGCAAAAAGGGAAGGGATGGTTAGGGTAGGGTAGGGTAGGATAGGGTAGGGTAGGATAGGATATGATTAGTGGTGGGTTGCTATCGGTTCACCCCGGATCAGGTGAACGAGTAGTGGTGGCGGGAGGCACATGCCTCCCGCCACAAGCAAACCGGTAGCGACAGGTTTTGAAACCCGCCCCTGGATACGATACGATACGATATGACACAACACAACACAACGGAATAGTGTCATGGGTGCTGACATTTCAGGTTTAAAGATATTATATGAAAATACAAGATACATATTCATCCATGTATCAAAATATAATTTTATTTATAAATGTTTTTATATATTTGCACATGCAAAAAATTCCGCATGGGAATTCTTGTTTAACTTTTTGAACTTAACAAATGCTGATTATGACCAAATGTGTTCATAGCTAACTTTCTAGACCTTTGGCAGACCTATAAACAGCTTGACATCCTGCTAAATTACTGAAATAATCCATATTGATGGCACCCTGTGATGAAAGGCTGTATCCCTTAGCCCTTAGCGTCATAAGGCTTCTTAGATTGTTTAGAACTCTTATTAAAGACATTAGTAATAGTGACATAACAGTGAAATGAACTTTGCAATAAAGAAAACACAAGATATTACACTTTCAGGATCTCCTACAGTTTTCAGCTTGGCTCTTGGGCTCAAGAAGCAGCAGATCAGACCTACAGAAACTCCCCCCCCTCCTTTCTTTCAACTCTCTAATGCCCTCATTCATCTCTCATGATATGAAAGTAGAAATAGTCACACATGATTAAGTAGAGAAATAGCAAACAGACAAGTAGACATATAAGATGTCTATTACAAAATGCTGAGAAAATCAGAAAGGCAGTTTTAAGATTAATTTCAAGCAAATGTAACATCATAGATGATGGCAATAAATGTTGCAGAGCCTTCTGAGTTGCTATGTCAGTTATTCCTGAATTTTAAAATTTGCTGTACTGGGTATTTCAGAAACAGGACAAGACAATCAGACTGCAAATAATGAAAAGACAGCCAGATTATAGATATAATGATAGGAGAAAATTAAATTTTGCTCATCTGCAAAAAGATTGTGAGAACCATTCTTTGTTTATAATGCTGTGCTGTATTGCAAGTTAATATCCCTGAGAGAAAACTTATTCAGTCACGGGGTTACATTATCTTTCTTTGAAATCAATTCAATAGGATACTTCAAATGGGGAAAAAAAAGAAAGAAACAAGGATGTTTCTTGGAAGAGAATGCTATGTGAAATGAAGAATTCTAAAAGCCCATTTGGAGCTAAACTCTATTCAAAATACAAAATAATTGAAACAGAATACTGTACTTTATAAAAGTAGACATAATTTTTAGCATTGAAATACTGGTTCTCATTGAATTCAGAGCACAATATGCAGTATTCTAATAGAAAATGTATTATGAATGTGTGTTTGCATCACTAATAAATACGCAAACAACATTAAATACATTCTTGATGTTACCATTAGCAACTGTTTTAAGAGTATGACATATCAAATCTAGAATGTGGATCGTGTATTTTCATCAAAACAGTCGTGCAGAATAGGAAGTCAGTATGCATGAATTCACAATTACACATAAATTACTGCATGATTGTTACAATTTGATTAAAAATCTCCTAATTTTATATATCTGCAGAAATGTGCACTCATTTCATCAGAGGCCAAACTCCACCTTCCAAATGTGCATATTTAAATTCTTGTTGAATGGGAACTGAAAAGGTTGTCAGTAATGAACTGTTACCTAAGAAACTTGGAGCCAAAGAGTCTTTAATTGATCCACAGCAATTAAAGCTGCCAGGCATTAGCTATCCTTTCAGAAATGCATGGTTCCTCACTCCAGCATCATATTTAAGCTTCATTCTTCTAGGACCATTTTGATGCCTTAACTGGGGTATTTCTGTGGTATAACTCGGAGGCTAAACATCATAGGCTGAAACATAATAAGATTGAATAATCCGGGTACCATTGTGTTTCTTAGCTCTATTTTTCTGCAAGTTCACATCCTTTAACCAAGAAAATAAGTATTATCTGGAACTGTTTTTTTTTTTAAAGAAATTATCCCAATCAAAGGCCTTTTTATATTATTAAACTGTCTCTGATTCTGACAATGCACTCTCACTTGGAGTAATAGCATGATTTGAATTATCTGTCCTTGAAATAAATGGGAGTGAAAGTGGTTAACCTAAACTGGATTAATTTCCAGTCCTGGAAGCATGTGATGTGCTCCAGAACATTTCTAGTCTGAACAGGACTTGGGGAATCACTAGCTGAAGCAGAATTACAATCTATAGCAGCTGATATTTTAAATTAATATATATATGTACATTCCATGCAAAACCAAAAAAAAAAAAAGTAGTAAAACAAAATTTGACCACAACAGAACTATGGATGTTGGGCAGATAAGTACACTATCAATATCACTTGGAATGACAGTAGCCATTACAAAACAGCCAGTATAAATCTGTAACTCTGATCATGTGTATCGATTGGATTGCTGAAAAATGATGGAAAAGCTGCTCAATACAGCATACAATGTATTTATTACTGCTTCTGCATGTAATGGAAAAGGAAGTCCTCTGCCTAAATCATGGGACATTCTGATTAAGCACAAATGTAGAATGCAATCTTTTACTAGCAGCTCATTGACAAATTATTTTTCTCAAACTTCTGGAATGCCCCAGTTTTCACAGATGAGTGCTGTTGCAATGCTAAAAGGTTCCATATTTGTGAATTAGAGTTTGCCAAATTTCAAAAATGTCTTTGCTTTGGTGGCTATGAGAACTGACCAATCCCCAAAGGCTATTGGACACCAAACAAAATATTCCCTGAAAGCCATAGATAACATGTGTTGCTTCAGTTTGGAACGATGTGCAATACATTATAGGACTGCCTATAATATAATATAAATGCCTGCATTTGAGGCATTTTCCTGAAAAACCAAAATGGTTAGCGGTCTCTTTTTTCATGTAAAGGAAGGAAGCCTGCTTGTCTGATTAACAGACCCATGACCCCAGTTTCTTATTTGAATATTTGAAGTTTTGACTGCTACCACCAAGGCAAAACATTTTTGGGTCTACCTGTACCTCTTTTCCCACACCTTGAAGCCGTACTTGTGATATGAACTTTAATTTTGTGAATGCACCAAAAGCATCCTAATTTTTAGGTGTTTTTCCTTTTCCTTCCAGCCTTTCCTTGTTAGTACTTTCCTTTTCTGGCTTTCATTTTGCTTTTAGACATAGGAAATGTGACTTTTCTTCCCTTGCTCTTTTTGTTCTGTTTTTTTCTTCAAGGGCTCAGTGTGGGAAGTATGTTCTATGTCTTTTCTGAGGATGGAATCACAATAATTCAACCAACTGACTGTGAGATCCAGAGACATATCAAACCAAACGAAAAAGTGTTCACCAGTTATGTAAGTCTGGGGTCATGAATAATATCCAGAATATTGATAATGTTGATCTAATGCAGGGATTATTAAACTCTGTAGATGGTGGCTTCTAAGTGATAAGTGATATCGCCCCATAACCAAAATTTCCTTGATAATGTGTTGAGGAAATAAATACACTTCTTAGTTTTAATAACTAAAACTTAATCTATATACTAGGGGGATTTGTAAATTTTGTGGTACTGTAATGGATTTATAATGGGAGCAAGCACAAAATGAATTTTTAACAGTGTCCCTTCTTGCCTGTGCAAGCCATATCAAGGGATTTAAAAAAAAAAATATTGTGACAACCTTCCCCCAATTTGTTCTAAGGTGGGATCCCTCTGGAGGGCCAAATTATCGGGTTTCAAGCCACAGATTGAGAAACATGAGCCTAATTTGAGCCTCACTTAATTGAGAAACATGAGCCTAATTGAATTATGAAAAGGGAGAACAAGTTATAAAAATGTGTATGAATAAAAAAGTACAACGATGAGTTTGGTGCTTGTTTGTTGATAAGGTACATTGCATTTGGCTATAGAAAATGCAATTTTGAATGCAGAACAACAGATCCAATCTGAAAGTTAATGTTCATGCTGGAGAGAGATGCTTTGAGTTTTTGGGGCAAGGTGGATTATACAACTAAATAATAAATAAAGCAACAATAAAAATAAAACAACAATAATAAAACAAGTATTGCATACTAAAGAACACAAGGCTGTTTCTAGTACAAGTAAGAAAATTTCTGTACTTAAGTACATAAGCAAGTGCATAAGTTTTACTTAATGTCCTCTGGTTTAGGAAGGGAGGATTTCCTCTTTGTGAATATGTTTGAGAGAGATTCAAACTCTGTTCTTTTTTTTTATTTCAGGCAGATATCTGTCCTACTCTTGAAGGTGAAGTTGTTCAGTCTTGCCTCTGGGCTTCTGCTGTCAATGTTAGAGACAAATATATTTATGTTACTCAGCCTAAGTGGAATAGAATAATGATCCTTGATATTCAGACACAGAAAATAATTCAGGTAATCTTACAGTGACAACTAGTTGTTTTAAAATGGGGAAAATAGCCTTTTCAGTGCAAAGAATTTTGCTGTTTCCCTGAGGAGATTCTAGCTATTACTTTAACCATGGCTTGCAGTTTACTGTTTGGTCTGTTTGTTGAGGGGGAGACCCCTATTTGCTGCTTGTTATAAATACGACAAGGTTTCTATTACAAGCAAGATAAAATGGCCAGTAGAAAAAGGGTCATTATTACATGAACACTTCTAATGGGTTCTTTAAAAAAGTCAATGAACATATGCATGTATGATTCTAAGAATTTGCTAAGACTAAGATTATTTTCTTGTACCAATATTCAATATAACATAAGCTTTATTTTATTTTATTTATTTTGTCAAGCATGTATTAGATAACCGATATAAGTATAAACATGATTATGAATACATGAAATGGATACAAATAAAAAGGAATATTATGTGACCAGATCCAATATATAAGTACATCAAGGTTCTATCCTGTTGCAAGAATATATGTAGTACGTGAAGTCTGATCTTTGCGCATCATCCTTACTTAAAATAGATCCTATTGAGTACAATGGAAACCAATAATAAGGTTTTCTACAGTGATGACTTCATATGCACTGAAATTAGTGACGTTGACTTCCAAGTAGTCATTCCATTCCATTGACTTCCACCATGACATGGTGTAATATCTGATGTAGTTCTTCTTCATCTGAGGTTGTATTTGCCTACTTCTAAAAACTGCTAAGGACCAGATGATTTTTACTGTGTCCTGATGCATAAAACCATAGAACTCAAAGAAGGCATACTTTCTTTTTCAAATGACTCTGTGTGGGTGGGTGTGTGTGTGTGTGTGTGTGTGTGTGTGTGTGTGTGTGTGTGTGGAAAGAGAGAGAGAGAGGGAGGGAGGGAGAGGGAGAGAGATGGCAAGCAGTTTACATAGCAGGGGACGTTCCAAAGCTCTTCATAGCTGGATGTAATTTATTTATTTATTTATTATTTATTACATGTATTTATATGCCGCCATTCTCCTGAAGGACTCAGGGCGGCGAACAGAAGTTAAGAAACAAGTACAATAAAATCCCATTTTAAACCAAATAACTAATTAATAGTAAATAATAAAACCCGTAATGAAAACGTAATGAACATTGTATGGAAAAAAGCCATTAGACCTAGGTCTTTTGTAGATGCCAATGGCATGAATCTGGAGGCAAATTGCATATGTAATAAGGATGTTGGGGGATCATCTGCATACATTAGCACTACTAACATAAGGAGCAGGTCTTAGTAGGCCATGAGGTCTTCTACAGGGCATTTACAGTAGAAATGGCAGGCTATGTTGTCTAATTTTAATAGAAAATGAAAAACATATCCTCATTAGCAATTCTCATTCGCAGTTTGTTAACTGTGTTAGTTTCCAGATTCAGAGATTGCGTTCCCTCTTCATGAAAAAGAACTAACCCAACTGATTTTTGTTGTTGTTTTATTGTTTCTTTGAAGTCTCTGGATGTTGATCCTATGCCAGTGAAGTTACATTACGATAAATCACATGACCAAATATGGATACTTAGCTGGGGGGATAAAAAGAAGTCCCATCCAACACTACAGGTAAGTTTCCAATGAGTTTAATAGCTCAATGTGTATTTATAGTTTTCTATAAACAGGATTTTAAAAATAGAAATACAGTATAATTGTTCATTTGCATACCAATTTTGCACCTTCCTCTGCTCCTCTGTTTAGAGTAGTTCCATCTTTTGTTTTATTTTGAGCAGTCTGAAAACAGAACTGACAGCCAGAAACATGCTTGTTGAAAGGTACTGCCAATTTCAGTGTCACTGGGTGAAGATATTCCAACATTATTGAGCAGTTTTTGATCTCCAAGAATTATCACTTAATGAAAGAGCAAGAGAAGATGTTTTCTGTTGATTTGTCCTCTTCTGCAGCCTCTTGCTTCAACCTCCTTAGTTTTGAAGGAGATAATCCCACAGAATAGATTCTGGAGATGGGGGCAAGGAGACGATGAAGGAAAGAAGAACTAGCAACCTCTTTCCTTCTTTTGTTTGCAAGATCTCCACTAGATCAAAAGCTATCCTTCAAGCATAATGGGATCATAGAAGTCCACCACCCATTCTTCTTATCATCATTTAAGCAGACATCATTTTTAATTATTTGCAGTTAGTTTTAGAGTTACCCCAAATGCTAGTTCTCTCCTTTTATTTCTTTTATTTTGCCATTATTTTCTTTCTCTTATTTTTTTTTTTATTTTCTCCATCTAGAAAACCCATCATCCTTCTCTTAGCGTGCCACAATCTAGTTATGGATTGCAAGCCACCACAAAATACATCAAATTTAAAGAATTCAGGGTTATGGAGTTGATTCCCCGATCCAAAAAAATTGCTGGGTCTCATGGAGAAGTTTAAATAAGCTTGAATCCTTGAACCAAACTGTTTTTCCTTTGCTACACAGAACATGCTTTGTATGAATGCTCTTATCTTTGCCAGTTTCCTAGGTATTGTAATTTGGATTATTGAAATAAACAACAACGACAAAAGTTTTTAGAAAGACAATATTCTGTAAGTGTAGATTACCTTCCAGCACTGTGGAGACAGAAAGAAAGATGTCCCTACACAATTCTAGCCTTAGCCCTACTCACAGCCTTTCATTTATGCTCGTAGAAACCTATGGACTTGTGCTGCTTGTTCTTATAACTAATGATACCTTCAATATCATTCTCTGTCTACCCATTGTAATAGTGACTAAGCCATCTCTATATGCAAATGATCATGGCACAAAAACTAAATCACTGTGGGTCCACTGTACAAGCTCCTAATTGTCTGAACTGTAACACTTAGCAGATTATTTCATACAAATTGTAGAATATGTATACTGCATTACTCTAATTTTGCTTATATTGTATTAGGAAGGAAAGGTAAAATATACTGTATTTTCCTGATTAAATCCCTTCATCAAGAAATAGCAGTATAATGAAGAAAACTCTAAATATACCAAACAAAATATTTGAAGCAATTTTTTAAAGGCTTTGGCAGTTTTGGTTGTGTGATTTTTTTTAGCTGTACATTCTAAAGCACTGGTCCTAACTTTTTGGCACCAGGGACCAGTTTTGTGGAAGACAATTTTTATATGGACCAGGGGAGGTGGTTTGGGCTTTGCTCACTTGTCCACCGTACACTTCTAGCTATGTATAATGGTTCCTAATTGTCAACAGACCAGTACTGTGGCCTGGGGATTAGAAACCCCTGCTCTAAAGCAGTCCTGCTCAACAATAGAATTCTAATGAGTTTGTTGATGAGTAGCTATGTTGAATCAAAAACACCTTCCTACAAAAGAATCTCAGAATGTAAACACTTTCTTTAAGATTTCACCTTTATGTTTTGCTGATTTTACTGGAGAGTTGAAAAGGAGAGTTTCCCTAAAAATAAAGAACTTCATGTTTAAAGATTAGACTTAAAAAAAAAATAGAATAGTAAAAAAAATCATTTTCTCATTTCCACACCTCATCTTCTTAAAGCTATAATACATATACCCTGTTTCCCCCAAAATAAGACAATTGGGCTTTTGAGCGCATAGCAATAAGGCCAAGCACTTATTTCAGGGTTCAAAAAAAAAAAAATACAGGTTCTTATTTTTGGGGAAACACGGTACTTTTATAGAAATGATTAGTTACTATAACTTTGCTGTGGACAATCAACACAATGAATTGGCCTTGTGTATTTACATTAGCATGGGACGCGGTGGCTCAGTGGCTAAGACGCTGAGCTTGTGGATCAAAAGGTCGGCAGTTCAGCGGTTTGATCCCTAGTGCCGCATAATGGGGTGAGCTCCCGTTACTTGTCCCAGCTTCTGCCAACTTAGCAGTTCGAAAGCACGTAAAAAATGCAACTAGAAAAATAGGGACCATCTTTGGTGGGACAGTGTTCCGTGCACCTTTAGTGTTTAGTCATGCCGGCCACATGACCATGGAGACATCTTCGGACAGCGCTGACTCTTCGGCTTTGAAACGGAGATGAGCACCACCCCCTAGAGCTGGGAACAATTAGCACATATGTGCGAGGGGAACCTTTACCTTTATTTACATTAGATTAAATAAATGTGAATATAACATCCATGTTCATTGTAGCTAATGTAGAAAAATTATTGCAGGATTTGATGTGGGATAGTTTCAGGTCCTGCATGACTGCATTGTATAGCAGTATGAACAGCTTGAACGTAAATTGAAATTATTTTCTGATTTTACAAACCTACACAGAGATGCCTTTTCATTAACATACTTATTTTTAGGAACTGATGTAACCATCATTTTGGCTTATGGAATACTATTATGCAGATGCCACAATCTTGTTGGTCTCATATGCATTTTAGGCCTTTGAAACATTTATTTCTTTTCTAGCTCCTATCAGTGGCCAATGTTTGTTTATTTATGGTAGGTAATATCAGAAGCAAGTACAGGAGAGAACCAGCAGATCATTGGTACCCACCTGACTGGAATGGACGATTATTTTATTCCACCTACAAATCTGATTATCAATCACATCAGGTAAGAGTTCTTTAACAGTTGTACCTTCAGGCTAACAATTCTTCTGAATCACAGGTAATACTGGTTTGATTTTGTACTCTTGCCCCCCCCCAAAAAAAAACCCTCATGAAGAAGACATAACATCTTCTGTAAAGCCTCTTGTGAGTGTAGAAACATGATATGATATCAGACAGACAAAATGGACCCCAAGAAGCAATGGAGCAGTCATGACTAGCCTGATAGAATTATCCACTGGTTCATCTATTCTCAAGATTGTCACTGATATTTAATTTAATGAAAATTTCAACTGATAATTTTCATTTTATTTTATTTCATTTTAAGTTTTGGTCTAATAAATGGATTTCAGCTTTTGCAGTCTGATGCGTATTCAGTATGTTTTCAGCAGAGATGGGATTCAAATCCTGGGGCTACCAGTTTGCTATTAGTAGCACGCAGGTGGGCGCTCACTTTGCAAGCGCGTAGTACTTCTGCTCATGCGCAGAGCATTTTTGATGATGTGTAGGCAGGTGGGTGGAACCTCCCGCCGCCACCACTACTAGTTCACCCAAACTGGGGCAAACTGATCGAAACCCATCCCTGGTTTTCAGGAAGAAAATTAATAATGCAGTTAACCTCCCCACCATGTTAGAACATGATTCGAGGAATTCTTATCTATGTCTTTCTACTCTTGACTGAGAACCATTGCAAATGCACCATCTAGTCCAGGGGTCCCCAACCTCTGGGCCATGGCCCACTACCAGGCCTTGAGCTGTTTGGAACCAGGCTGCGGAAGTGGTGGGCAAGAGCACATGCGCGCGTCCACACATGCCTGAGCAGCAGGCAAGCATGTAGGTCCGCATGCCTGTTGCTCACATAGAACCATCCCCACTGGTCTGCAAAGCCAATAAGGTTGGGGAACCCTGATCTAGTCATAAAGCAATATCATCAATATTTATGAAGCCAGTTGATTGTACAATATCCAGAACCATTTCCAGTGAGTTGCCATAAGTTTGCCATGACAACACAGCACTATTTTTTTGTTGTTATTTGTTTTAATGAAGGAAAAAAACCCTGTGCTTTGTTTTAATTTCAGAAATGATATATGTTTGTTTTAAGTAGCAAAATACATTTGCACAGCCAATGGTGACATACAAATTATTATTATTCATGCACGTATACAGATACACATATGTATACTAATATTCCAATTCGAGATGTTTATTTTTATTTTAATTAGCATATGACATCTACAGAAGTCATGCAAACAGTGATATACAAATTCAGATTAAATAAAGCATCAGCAAATATATACAAAATATATTTTGTTATATACAGTATATACTGTATGTACGCAATACACACATACATACACACACAGTACATACATACAGTATATATATATAACAAAATATGTGGACAATACAATAAAATAAAATATTAAATTAATCATAAGAAAACCACAATAATATGGATCCATAGATTTCCAGTGGGATTCCAGGTGTAATCTAGGTGAAGTGGGGTTTTGCATTAATTAAATTATTGGATTAAAGCTCAGGAAACCCAGGTTTAAGTCATGCAAATTGGCTAGATAACTTTGACCTGCCCCCCCTCCCCCACATCCAAATCATATCACAGGATTGCTATAGTGGGGATAACCTGAAATGGAATCCCTGGGTCAATTACCCTGAGGTCTTGGAGGAAAGGAGTAATATAAGTGTAATAAATAGAGTTTGATCATGATCATCAGACTTGTGATTTTACCATGACAAAGGTAGCTCTCCCTTCTTGCCACTGCTCTGATGAGAAAATCATGTCTGGCATGTTTCAAGTCAGACCATGAATGACTTGGAATAGGCCCATCGCTACCACGGTGGCCGTGAACTCCCGAGCTGCTTCCAAGGCTAGCCCCAGGGAGAGCAAATTAAAGTCCTCCAGGATTATAAACCTGGAGAATTCCACAGCCAACCCTGAGATGGCATCCAGCAGCTCAGGCAGGGAGATTGCCATGGGTTGCTGTTACAATAACACCAATCCCAAATGACCCTGCGAGCCTATCTTCAATTTTGCAGTTTAGATTTCAAGTAAGAAGTTCACACATATTTGCATGTCAATTCAAACAATGATTTAGCACACCGTCCCAAAAATGGAGTGAGCTACAGTCAGATAAGACAGGTGATGGAGTTTGCAAGAATCCCTGTACTATATCTTATTATCTCATATGGAATGACAAAAGTATTGATGTCAATATAAATTAATGATTTTTGAAGCTGCCTCCTTGAGGAAGTCATAATTAGTAATGTTCAAATTCTGGGTTTGAACAACAACAACAACAAAATCTAGCCACCAAGAGGAAAGAAATGGAGGGAATGTACAGTAAATGCTTGAGTGTTTATTTAATAACAGCAGGTGTATCATTGATCTGTCTCATTCACCTGTCAATGTAACCCTGGCTACGTCTCCTAAGAAATCTCCATGAGCATATAAATCCGACTACCAGATGTCAGTTTAGACCTGTGTTTCTCAAACTTGGCAGCTTTTAGGTATGTAAACTTCAACTCCCGGAATTCCCCAGCCAGCTATGGGAAAGGAAGTTGAAGTCTATATGTCTTAAAGTTACCACTGGTTTATACTGCAGCCTTACATTTATTGTAAGCATAGAAGAGCTTTAAACAAAGTATTTTTCTTTAAAATGTACTTCAATGCATCCTGATATAAAGGAACAGCAGGCATAATCTTATTACTCCTTAATCACACACCATTTTCATTTTCTGCACTAGATTTCTTTTTTAATTTGTAATTGATGCAAGACAAACTAAATCCCAGAGTTATTTGCAGTATCAGAGAATATAAAACCTTTTTTCTTAAGGAATGAATTTTTATGCATGAGATTGTGCAGCTTTCAACTCTCTTTTTCTGTTTACATATGCACACAAACACATAACTATGCACTATCCACCACAATCCCAAAACTCTTTATGGTTTACAATAATGATTATTATTTGGAAAAAGAATGAGTTTCAATGAACTAGAACTGTCAGAAATATGGTTTTCAATCGAAAGAATTGGCATATTAGGACCATGGTTATCTGGAGGGGAAAAATCACAAACTGTATCGATTGGGATTGAGAAATTACAAAAACCCATTCCAAATTAATGCTGCTATATATCTGGCCTTTGTGGTCATCCAGATTTGGTAGTCCAAATACCATAATCTTATTATTTTGATTTCTCCAGATGGAAGGACCATCCACGTAGAACATTATCTATTAATTCTTTTGAATTCAAGTCATAATGGGAGATACCATCTTTTCAATTCAAGATAGATTGTGATGGCGAACCTATGGCATGTGTGCCGGAAGTGGCATGCAGAGCCATCTCTCCGGGCACGCCAGCCATAGCCCATTGCTCTTCCGGGTTCCAAGGTGCACATGTGTGCTGACCAGCTGGTCTTCACGCACACAGGAGTGCTGGAAACCAGAACAACAGCTCCCCAGCACGCATGCATGTGCCGGGAAGCTGTGCGTCTGGTTTCCAGTGTGCACATGCATGCAAGGCCAGCTGATCTTTGTGCATGCATATGCTCCAGAAACCAGAAAACCAGGTGGCCGGGGCACATGCACATGCTAGAGAGCTGCTCACGCACGCACACACGCTCCTGTGTTGGCACTCGGTGCTGAAAAGATTCGCCAACACTGACTTAGTGTTTCTTCAACTCTTCTAGCACTCTTCCACCTCATTCTGTTTAATAAGTATTTTCTGCAAAGGAAGGAAGGGTTTAAAGGGTATCAGGATATACTGTCATCTACCCCCAAAAAAAATCTAACACCATATGTGTCCCCAGCTAGTTCTTCTATATAGACATTTATATTTTGCAATGGATGTAGATTTAGTAAACCCTTTGATTTCAAACGTCTATGCTACCAATGGCTAAGAAGCAACTCAATGAGAACACTGAGAAAAGACTTACATATCTTGAAAAAAAATAGTTTTGTGTATCACTTATTGAGGTCAGGTTTACAGTATGTTAGTCTGATATATTTAAAAATCTTTATGCAATGTAAACATACATTAAGACACTGAAAAGCAATAACCAGAAGGACAATGCTACTTTTTTTTTTTTTTTTGCAAGAGACTTAAAGCAAATGCTAGAAGCAATGATCTTCTGCTATTACCTAAAAATGTTCTCTGGCGTTTCACCATTTCAATCTCTTGAAATCTTGAAAGCACAGAATCCATTTATTCCATGGTACAAAACTTGACAGGGTGTTGTTTCACCTTTAATGTCTTTTCCCTGAATATCTCTGTGTGTCCAACTAAATATATTCTATTGCAGCTCAGAATTAAGCTCTATGTGGCATTAAACAAGGTAAAATTTCTTTGCCTCATTCCTTCCCTTGATCAAAATATAGTGTGACATTTGATCTAAGCAAGGTTGGGTAAGATGAGGCTTCAGAATTGGTGGTTGCCTAAAGCTTCTTCAGAGTTTTCATCAAACTGTAATTTTCACTGTGACAGATGAGAAGTTATTAAAGAGGCAGCAGTGGTCATACTAAATATTTGAAATTAATTTATTGTTCATGGTATCTAATTTCTGTGCTCAGTTCATTCACTGTTTATGATGTTCACTCCACATTTTTGGAAGGTGGGCCATAGTATCTCATACCTGAGACTGAAGTTTGGCATTTCACCTGAAAATGAAAGGTAAACCTCTTGCTATAAAGGGTCCTTAAATAAATGTTGGTTTTGAGCACTTGGGCACCATAAACTTGCTCACTCATGAATGGAACCACGTTTCTTAAAGTGCATAGTTAGTTCTACCATGTTTTGCTTTTTATTTACAGGTTTGGCTTCATCTTCAATAAGTCGAAGGCTGCAGTTCACAAAATTGATCTGGAAACCATGGCTCATATCAAAACTATCAGCTTTGGAAACTACAGCTGCCTACCCCAAGCCATGGCCTACACTCACTTGGGAGGTTATTTCTTTGTGCAGTGCAAAGCAAACAAGTCCATACCAAGAATTCCACAACTTATAATTGACAGTGTTACAGATTCTGTTATTGGTCCCAATGATGATGTATCAGGTACTCCCTACATCTCTCCAGATGGACGTTATTTGGTCAGTGAAGATGAAGAGAGCAGGAGGATCAGAGTCCAGGCCATAACAGTCCAAGGAGAAATCAAGTTGATTTATGATTTACAAACCTCTATGCACATATCTCATCTGACATTCCAATCCTCTTTCACTGAAGCCAATCAGTATTATATTTATGCTTCTTCACATTTGCAAACAGATGTGCTTTTTATTGAGTTGTCAACAGGGAAAATGGACCTCTTGAAGAACTTAAAAGACCCTATCAGACCTAAAGACTGGCCCTGGAACAGCTACAACAGAATTATCCAAGACAGTGGATTATTTGGTCAATATCTTCTAACACCAGCAAAGAGTTCACTCTTTATAATTAATGGCAGACAAAATACATTACGCTGCGAAGTTTCAGGAATCAAGAAGGGCAACACAGTAGTCTGGGTAGGAGATGTATGAAAAATATACGAAAGGAAAAAGAAACCAGAACTTTCAGGAGAAAAAAAAGGACTGATTGAACATTTAACTGCAGCAAAAAAATATATATGCAGTAGCATTGTATATTTTTACACTGAGGGGGGAAACTGGTATACATTTCACAGTAGAAGACTGGCCTATTGCAAATAGGGTATGATCTGCTAATTGGAATTGGTTGTACTAGGAATTTATGTTGAGTCTGATTTAATGACTTAATGTATGGAATATACCCTGGGAAAGGAATGATTCACCTGAGATGCTATAAGTAACATCCTATAAGAGCCTCACTTTTGACTTGAAAGGCTGATCAATCTTTCGGTTCTCTCTAGGTAATTGGTTTTCATTCTGTTATTCCAGCATAACATTTTGTATACAACATTGTGCCATGTGGCATGAGATCAACCCTGTCACTTAGATATTTTATTTTTGCAAAGATGGAAGAGCTGGAGGAATTTAGACTTTATAGAGCCATTCATGTCAAAGATTTCTGGAATCATTCTGTATAGCAGATAATATCAAGGCAAAAGGTCTGCATATTTTAAAAGGCAATATTTCCACTCATCTAAAAACAGACTGAGGCAGTAAGGT
Source organism: Pituophis catenifer annectens (assembly GCF_029215685.1). Classification (NCBI taxonomy): domain Eukaryota; kingdom Metazoa; phylum Chordata; class Lepidosauria; order Squamata; family Colubridae; genus Pituophis; species Pituophis catenifer. The sequence goes on from NW_027256882.1 coordinate 104,121,077, forward strand.
GAAAACCGGACTACGTGTTGTTTCAACTTCTGCTACTCCTACATATTTCAGGGGTGGCAGCCTTTCCCCAGTCCCTCTCTTGTCATGAGAGTATCGTACTGAAGACACTGCAGTAAGGCAACACTTAAGAAGTGACAAATCAAGGATAGAGAGGGAAGTATGAAATTGATTCAGAAAAAAATGGAAAGAAAGAAATACTGGATTTAGTCCAGATGTAATCATGTTTGGAACAGACCAACCGAAATTGTTAGGAGTAGGATTTCCATTGTAAGCCATGGTTTTCTCTTTAGATAATACAGTTCCTTCAAAGGTTAAAATTTATATGCGCACACACACACGCACACACGCACATACACACGTATAACCAAATGATATTGTATTAGATCTTTCTCTCAGACCTAACCCAAGCACGTATATCTGATGTAGCCGGAGTTGCAGAACCTCCCAATCTAGGAAACTTTGTTTAAGGTGTCAATAAATGAACAAATATGCAAATATCTTCTATGTAATCCACAAAGAGATATATTAGTTTATTTTTTGAACAGCATCAGCCATACAAAGTGTACAAAAATAAGCTGCTATTTTAGCATTAGAGAAAAAGAAGCAGTACTGTTTCCAGTGCAGAAACATTTTTCAGAAAGCATTTATTCCCCTTCATTTAAAATTTACCATTAGTCAAAGAAATTGGGGCCCTTCGTAGAAACAATAGATACATCTTTAAAAGCACTCTTTTTAATAGCATATTTTTCTGCAGAAAACTTTTAGCTTTTATATAAATCAGACATATCTGTCATCTAGGATCTTAGGAAGAAAAGCCTTTTTAAAAAATCTTATCTATTCCATTTTGCTGTTCTTCACATTCTTCTTTCATTCATAATGTCCTCATTTATAGTCAATTAGCATTTAGTTATGAAACACAGAATAAAGTAACACTCAGTTTAATGAACCAAAAGGGGAAGGGGATGCCTGTTAAAGTAAAGCATCCATTAAATCAGAATGAGATTTTATATCTGCAGATTTTACACATTTATACATGCATAAAATGGGAATTTGGATTTACACATGCGTAATTGATATATTGTACGCATGGATAAAATGGTGCATGGGATTTTTATGCATGTGTAAATGACAGATGTGCTTTTATGCATGCACAGAACCATACAATATACTGACAGATTTTGCTTATTGCATCTGAAGTCCATTAAAGCAAAATTTTACTGCAATTTAGCAGAAATTAAGATATACCAATGATGCGACGACACTAAGACTTGTACATTGACACAACATAGAATACGAATACACTTGCCCATTTAAAAAGATGTAATGTAAATGCATCTTGTTAAAAATGGAAACTCTAAATTATTATATTTGGAATACAGATACATGCAGAAATACAAAGTCCCAGTGTACCTTAAGTCAGGAGAACTCAGATCCCTTTATCTGATGCTTTTATACGTGATGCATTTTAAAATGGGTTTAAAATATTTTCCATAAGGTTTGGTGAGTTTTCCATAATGTTGGTGAGTTTCCTCCCACCCCACCTCCAAAGGGATTTTGTTGACTGGGTTTAATATTTATTCAATATATATGGTAATAACTAGAAAAGTACCCTCTTTAATCATTTTTGCAAGAAATGAAACCACTGTGTTTTAGAAGCACAACATTATTTCTGCCAAGCAGACAGTAACCATCTTTAATTTGATTGATGATTATGTGCAAAGGGCTTTAAAGTGTATATCTATGTGCGCTAAGATATTCTATTCCAAAAGTGATTCCTGCTTCTATGGGCTGAATATGCAGAACATAGTACCATGGATGTCCCATAATCCTTCACCTGTCCTATGACAGTCTTATCCACCCTTGCTGGCTGATGATTTCTGGGAGTTGACGTCCATGCATTGGGGGAGTGAGGAGATAGATTGGGCAATATTGATAAAGACAGGTATTTGAACTTCTAAGTGCTTTGACGTGCTTAGTATCAAGAACCCAAATTCACTTTTTCAATTGGATGAAATAAGACAAATATTTCTCTATTACATATTAGCCTTTCCTGAGAGATTTCTAACTCTGGCCATCTACTGCTGGATATCTCAGGTAGACTGAATCCATATTATAAATGTAAGTCACTTCATTCTGTTAAAATGCTTTGAGAACCGTAATCATATTTGAGGATCTACAAATTGTTGACTAAGAATTCTTAGTGTATCCTTCCCTCTACTCAACATTCTTCCATTTTCATTATTCACTCATGGGAGCTACTAAAGGTGGAAACCAATCAAATTCTGAAGTATTGATACAACTTAAAAACAAATTATTCTATTTTTGACAAAAACAGAAGAATGAGATCTTCTAAATTGATGAACGACAGAATTCTTGCGCTCCATTGCTTAACTTTCTAGAAATAAAGTAGAATATGGGAGTTATTACAAAAAAGTAATAAAAGTACTTTTCCCCCCTAAAGCCATTATTTTTTTCCTATGAGCCATAGGAAGTTAGAATTCAGACATTAAATATTGGATGTATGCTCCATTTGGAAATATTGTAAAGTAAAGCTGCATCCGATTTATTGTCAAGGTGATTTATTGAGTGCTGCTTTATTATTCCATTTTTATTATTTTTGAATAAGTTGAGTTGCACAAAACTTTTGTGACATAGATGCAGAAAAAAAATGTTGATTTTCTTTTTTTAAAAAAAATCCTTGTAAATATCTGTTGAGGTAAATATTCTTGAAATTCAGATATGAAGGGTGTGTAATAAGCTTCACTGCTTTCTGTTTACTTTTAATACACTGGACTAGAGTGAATTCAGATGTTAATTTTCCAAAGATGCCTCTGTGACTTTCTTCTTTCGCCCTCAAGTTCTATTGATGTGTTTTCTAAATATCCAAATGACCTCATCCTATTTAGAAAATGATAATTAATTTAGGTGCATCACATAACTTGTGAACAGTTCCAATGATGTTTGATCTAACTGAAAAGTGTGCACATTTCATAATCATAATTCTGAGATCACAATTTCTCTGTACCACAAAAGGTGAACATTGTTTGTTTCCTTACGACTCTTGTTTCTCAAGCTTATTAAATCTCATTTGGTTGCATTTCCTGATTTATTTTTTTTGTCTGCCCTCACATGACATCTGGATACCACTTCCTATTCTTTCTCAGCCAAGAAATTAATAGTCACAGTCATTAAGGGGAAATAATTTAAATTGAAATAGCGTGTAATTAGCTACCCTAGCATGCTTATATATCATTAAAACTTCTATTGGACGGACAATGATTTCGATGAACAAAGCAACTGATTTAAGATAAGGATCAAACCCCTGGTATCCAATGCAATGCAACTACTTAAAGGACTGTATGAAAGAGATGCCATGATCTACCTTGCTAGTACTAATTCCTTTTTCTTTTTAAAGAGGAAATTGATGAAACGGTTTTGCTAGTATTAATCTAGCAATTAATCTGTATCTCGCTTCATGCCACTCAGAATTAAACAGGCTACTTTGACATTTTAGTAGAGAAGACAAGGATTAAGCTCTAGTCCCGTTATGGCGAACCTATGGCACACGTGCCACAGGTGGCACACATAGGCCTTTCTGCCGGCACGTGAGCCCTCACCCCAGCTGAGCTCTGTGCATGCGCCTCCTGCTGGCCACCTGATTTTTGGGTCTCTGCAGCGCTGTTGTTTAATCAAAACACTATACAAGCCATCAAGAATATAACTATATACATCCAACAGGAACAGGAAGTGCTTCACAGAAGCAGATAGAGGTAAATCCTAGAGAGGCAGGAAATACATCACTGAACAATGGAGATGAATGCTAGAGAGGAATAAAGCTGCATACAAGGGAGACATAACACCTGTAACAGTGTAGGCATGCATGGGGGGGGGCGGAAGGCACTGGGGGGCAGTGTGTCCCCCTGCGCCTCCCTGTGCCCCATTTTTGGTCCCAAGAGGCTTCAGGGATGCCTGCAAAGCCCAAAACAGGGTGCAGGGGGTCATGGGCACATGTACAGGGGACAAGGGGATCACCCGCAGGGGGTGGTACGTGCATGCACAGGGGGGTGTTGTGCATGTGCGGGTACCACTCCCCGCGGGTGCTCTCCTTGCCCCCCATGCCAAAAGTGCGCATGCACACTTTTGGCACGCAAGGACAAAAATGTTAGCCATCACTGCTCTAGTCTGTGTGCCAATAAGAACATGTCCATTTCATAGTGCTCCACTTTTTTTTTTTCTTGATATGCATGCAGGGAGTGTCATTATAAACCACAGGAAGTTAGAACTGTGAGCTATGTTTTTATCATTGTTTTATTGTTACCCTTTTATTATGTTTATGTTTCCATCTCTTTAAATTGGTTTGGGAGGGTATTCGCCCTGAGAAATGTCTTGGAAGTATTATTTTAAATTAACAACAGCAAGAACAATAAAAACATTATTCCTTGAAAATTACTTCTGTTCTGAGCTTCAGATGAAACAATGGTAGGATTGAATCATTTTGGGGGGGGGAATATACATTTTTTTCCTCCAATTCAGGTAATAAATCTTGACCATGAACCAAAGAACAAAATTAGACAGTTGTTTGCTAGTGGCTAAAAGCTGTGCATTATAGGTTCACATTCTTTCCATTGGAATATTAGGATAATGGTCATTTTCTGTTCATCATCAGTTTGGATAAGGGTAGAACTGACATACACTGTCTCTCATGCATCATAACATCCCCATAGTCTTACAACATTGAATTTCTCATTACTTACAATATTTTTTTGTAAAAGTAATTTGCTACCAGGCAGGACAGGAAAACAGATTTCTATTGCTCTCATGATTTACCTTGAAGTAGGTAAATTGAGTTATGATCAAAATTAAAGAGCTGAATGAACCATCTGTTGCCCATAACATCTTAGGCTACATCTTGGAAAAAAACAGATGGTGTCAATCGTTGCCTAAGGAAGGTTAGGAATGACCTTCAAACAGACTTTTTCTTCAAGGCTAGTTTAATTAAGTACTTCAGCACATAGGCTATTGCCCTGCGTGGTGTCTTCAGCACTTGTCATCACAGTCAGATAAAGTCAGTCAACACAAAATGACAGACAGAAAGCTAGAATGAGCTCAGTGAGCAGAACACTGCTGAAGTATACTGTTAGAGATAACCTTTACTAAACAAGTCTAGGCAGAGCTTGACAAATTACATCAAATTTCAGTGAATTTATCCTTGGAGGGTTGGTATTTGTTGAAACTCAAGGCAAAAGAATTGTTTCAGAATTGTTACAGGCATGCCTCCTGATTTTTTTTCCCAGCAATATCTGCAATCCAAAACCTATCCAAAAAAATTGACCAAATTACATTATAATGTAGTTTTATTAAAGTTTGGACACCTGCTAGTGAAAATGCAATTATTCTTTTGAGTAGCTCCAACAATTAGCATTCCTGGATTATAGCAACCAAGCAACAAAGATATTGTTGCTTCTGGTGAGGCATCTGCCCACTTCAGTCAAGAAAAGACTATGAGGAAATATTGTGACAATTCCTACATTGAGATAGGTTGTGATATTCTAACATTTCTTGGAAAATATCTGGACAAAAGCTTATGAAACTTTGGTTCAATGTATCCTTGGAAAGGCAAAATGCAGTGGAAAGTTAAGGTACTTTATATCTGCATTAAGCAGATCTTGTACTGTTCCTGAAGTTTCTTTTCCTCTTTTTTTTTTTAGTGCAAATCAGGGGTGAAATGCAACCGGTTCGGACCGGATCACCCAATCCGGTAGCAATGGTGGCGGGTGGTTCGAAGAAGCAAAAATCCCTGCACCCACCCCCCTGCCCAGCTGAGCCGCGCGATCATCAGAGGCTTTTTTTTTTACTTTAAAAAGCATTTTTTCTACAACCTCTTCGGCCAAAAAAATGCTTTTAAAATTTAAAAAAAAAAAGCCTCTGATGATCGCGCGGCTCAGCTGGGATCATCAGAGGCTTTTAAAAGCATTTTTTCTGCAACCTCTTCGGCCGAAGAGGTTGTAGGAAAAAAAATGCTTTTAAAAGCCTCTGACGATCCCAGCTGAGTTGCCTGATCGTCAGACGATTTTATAAGCATTCATTTCTGCAACCTCTTCGGCTGAAGAGGTTGTAGAAAAACAAATGCCTTTAAAAGTAAAAAAAAAAAAAAAGTTGGCCACGCCCACCCAGTCACATTATGCCCCCCCACCAAGCCACGCCCACAGAACAGGTAGTAACAAATTTTACATTTCACCACTGCTGCAAATGCATGGCCAAAGACAGGAAACCAACCAAATGTATGTGCCTGAAGGAAAGAGATCTATCATTTTATTTATTTTTATTTTATTTTATTTTATTATTTTATTGTATTTTATTATTTTATTGTATTTTATTATTTTATTTTATATTATTATTATTATTGGTTAATCTTTAGTGAGATTCACAGCCTTTGAGGCTGGTTAATAGCTCAGCAGCTCGAGTCCTAACCAAGGACCTAGGAACTGTTAAGGTATTATTATTATTATTATTATTATTATTATTATTATTATTATTATTATTATTATTATTATTATTATTATTATTATTTATTGGTTAATCTTTAGTGAGATTCACAGCCTTTGAGGCTGGTTAATAGCTCAGCAGCTCGAGTCCTAACCAAGGACCTAGGAACTATTAAGGTATCGTCGGAGGATGTAAACTGTTCCGAGTAAGGTGGTTTTTTGTAGAGTCAAAATGTTCAAGTCCGGCAATTTTAGAATTTCTAAATAGCGGGGTAGCCCTTTGGGTATTGCTCCAAGGGCTCCAATTACAATCGGGAAAACACACGATTTCTTTTTCCACAGTCGCTCAACTTCAATTTGTATTATTATTATTATTATTATTATTATTATTATTATTATTATTATTATTATTATTTGATTTTTATGCCGCCCTTCTCTGGAGACTCAGAGCGGCTTACAATGCACTAAGCAATAGCATTTTATTTTATTCATTCACTCATTCATTCATTCATTCAAATTCTATAGCTGCCCATCTCAATGCAATTGATCCAAATTCTGTAATGAAAGTTACATTATTATACACAATATATTCTGCAATGCATGTGTCTGTGTAATACATGTGCACATATAGACTCACCTTAGTATACCGGGGGGTGGGGGGGGTGGGGGGGCAGAATCCAACATCCTGACTTTTCATAAAACCAAGTTTCTGGTTCTTAAAAACTGAAAAACAGATACATGTGGCTATAGTTTCATTAGCTCGAATTTCACTCAGGGAAGATAAAATTTGTATTACAATCCTAAATTCTCAGTCCCAGCAACACTATCAGTATATACATTAATTTAATCAAACTCATGCAGCTTTACTAGCACATAAAGTTCCATGGTTGAGAGGCAAAGAGCTGGAAGAATGTTGTTGTGCCAGTGGTAGGTGCTATGAATAAGTTTACTCTTATATTCTAAATTATTCCACTGAGTAAACCTTAGAGTCTAGACTTTCTGCTTTCTCAACAATGTTTAAAATATTTAAATGCCTTATATCATTTTTATTCTTTTTCACAGTCTCCTCCAATCTTCTATATTTTTCTTCCTGGTATTGTTTGAATTTTCATAGTATTCTTGGTATCTGGCCAAAGATTTTGGTCATATTCCATTTAAATGATACATAAAATCCAGTGAGCACTAATTTGCATCTTTTATGGACTGGATCAGCTATTTCTATTTTGCCATTTCAAAACAAAACCTTGGTAGAACATTTTCCTTCTTTTCTCCAAATTCTTTGACTATGAATGCACATAACATTTCTCTGTATGTGCATATATGCATTCCAGGTAGTCCTCTACTTACAACAGTTCATTTAGTGATCATTCAAGTTTACAATGGCAGTGGAAAAAGTGACATGATTGTTTTTCACAGTTACAGTCTTTCCATCATCCCCATGATCATGTTATCAAAATTCAGGTGCTTGGCAACTGGCCTACCAAAACTTACCAAAAACCTCAAGAACTTAATAGCTCTACCTAGGAGCCACTAACTAGCAAATATTGAGGCTTAAGGTAAAAAGAAAAATCTTTGCTGCTCTTCTCTAAGACTCTAGAACAGCAATGGCTAACCTTTTTGCCGTCATGTGCCAAAAGTGGGGGTAGCATGGGGGGATTGTGTGTCCATGTGCCCCACACCCCTGCACATGCACTCACAACCTCCCTGCTCCTCCCGCCCCCCACCCATGCATGTGTGACCTCCCCCGTGCATGCGTGTGCACCTCCCACATGTGCCCTGCCCCCACACCAGAGACCTGAAAATCAGCTGGCAGTGGGAGGTGTGCACACATGCGTGGTGGAGCTGAGCTGGGCAACAGCTCACGTGCCTGCAGAGAGGGCTCTGAGTGCCACCTGTGGCACACGTGCCATAGGTTCACCATCACGGCTCTAGAAAGAGTGCAAAGAAGAGGAACAAAAATGATTAGGGGACTGGAAGCTAAAACATATAAAGAACAGTTGCTGAACTGGATATGTCTAGTTTAACAAAAACAAGGACTAGTAGTGACATGATAGCAGTGTTCCAATATCTCAGAGGTTGCCACAAAGAGGAGGGAGTCAAACTATTCTCCAAAGCACCTGAGGGCAGGATAAGAAACAATGGGTGGACACTAATCAAGGGGAGAAGCAACCTAGAACTAAGGAGAAATTTCCTGACAGAACAATTAATCAGTGGAACAACTTGCCTCCAGAAGTTGTAAATGCTCTAACACTGGAAGTTTTTAAGAACAAATTGGATAACCATTTGTCTGAAGTGGTGTAGGGTTTCCTGCCTAAGCAGGGGGTTGGACTAGAAGACTCCAAGGTCTCTTCCGTTATTCTATTCTATTCTATTCTATTCTATTCTATTCTATTCTATTCTATTCTATTCTATTCTATTCTATTCTATTCTATTCTATTCTATTCTATTTTCTATTCTATTCTACTCCAGAGGCTTCTAGTTGGCAAAGCATGGTTGCACTTTAATGAATAGTGTTAATAATGACTGGTGGTGGCTCTCTAGGAATGCCAATACCATGTCCAAGAGGACTTGCTCTTCATCCTATGGGTGAATTGTGTCCATTCATTGACTAGAAAGCAAAGTTTAGCAGGTTTTTCCAACATTTGGGGGAGAAAAAAGGAAAATTCTAAACTACTTGGATTTAGTTTGAGTGTAGTATATGAAACTATTTTGGTGATTTTGACACAGTGGTTGTAAAATGCAGTAAGCTTCCATTCTTTGTTTCAAATATGTCAATTTTTTAATAGTGTTAATTATTTTCAAAACACCAGAAGTTGGTTGGTTGTTTTTTTTTGTTTGTTTGTTTTTTGCAAGCCATGAGGTTTGCATGAGGTTTAATCATTGTATTAAGAATATAATTTTCACTATACTATTCAAGCAACAATGAAGAAAAGTTTCGTTAATCCATAACAATAAATTACAGTCAGCAACATGTGTGACTGCCAGTATTTATTACCAATTAAAAATACAGAGCTGTTTTAGTAGCACATTCAACCTGAAAATAGAAACATTATGACAGACTATATCAAACAATGGCTTCAGACAACAGAATTATATTGCTGCAAAAAAAGAACATCTCCTTTTTGATGTTATTAATAATATTATTGCACGAATGGGAGAATACTTCAGCCTGGCATTATGGATTATAGTATTTCTAAGCTGGTAACTCTGTTTACTTTCTCTTCCAGAGAGATTTGAAATAGTTTTTATTATCCTGTAAATGTGTCTCAATCCTGACACATTTGCCATACACACATATACATCAAGAAGTCACTTTCTCCCAATGTTTGCTTTCTTATGTTCTTCCCAGTAGTTTTCAAAGAGAATTTAGAAAATAAATGGCAGATGGAGCTATAAGGGATGACTATTTAATCTATGCAGTCTTTTTTCCAATGTCGGATGATAAAAGATGTAAGTGCTTTAGGGTAGGTGTTTAAAAAGGTGTTATTTTCATTTTCCTGTAGTCTCTCAAGCCCTTTGGAAGAGTGAATTCCAAAATGGCTAAATATCTGAGCTATGCAGCGACTACCAAGTGAAGTCTAGAGTTTTTATTTTTTTAAAAAAAAAATGTTTTTCAGTGTATGTAGGTTATTTTCTCTATGTATTGAATTTACTGCAATAAATGTTCCATGGTAGCGAACATTTCTGCAAAATTCTAGACAGGGAGCTTGTGAGTGTTTCAGGGGAACAGAAAGGGCATTCATAAAGACTTAATCCTGCCCTGCCTGATTATTTGATTCTGGTTATTATTAAGAGCTGAAGTGAAAATAAGAGGGATAAACTCACTGCTCCCCTTTATTTGTTTACTGTTTAAATTCAGATAGCTGCCCATCTCAAATGGGTGACTCTAGGCAGCTCAAAGCAGAGACATTCCCTGAAGATGGGTTCCAACACAAGTCTCAAAGCTCAGAAAACTGAACCTCTAGTCCTGGTGACTAACCCAGATTGGATATTGCAGTCCTATCTATGTTGCCTCTGTTGTGATGAGCCATGTCTTCTGGTTCTTGGTTCTCCATAAAAAATTTGAGGGCAGCCCTCATATACTATGAGACTGGTCACTTTGGATTTAGGAGAGATGGTCATAAATTCATCCTTCAATTTCTTGCCTAACTATCTGCGAAGCTATCCACTAAAGTTCATAACCACCCAGAGGTGGAAATTTAGATTTTCCTGGCCAAGGACAAAGATATATGCTGTCATCTCTCTCCTTTTGGTTATCTCTCTTGCCAGCTTTTCCAGCCATTTTCATGAATTTCACCCCAAATGCTAAGTGAAAGAACCAAATAATATTTATATACAGTAATGGCCAAAATTGTGGAAAACTTTTGGGAAAAGTGTATTTTCTAAAACTAGCTAATAACACCACTTTTTGGGGGGAGTAGTACAGTCTGGTTCTATACAGTGATAGGTTTCTCCCGGTTCAGCCCGGTTCCTGCAAGACGGTAGCAGCGACGATTTGCCCTATCTTGTCACCATGGTGAAGAGAAGCAGTTGTGAAATGAGTGACATGGTTGTTAAGAATGCTGCACGGGCATAAATGTGAGGATGGTCATAAGTGTGAGGATCAGTCAAAAGTGTGAGGACTTGTCAGAAATGACCTTTTTTAGCCCTCTGAGTAGTCCCTATACACATTATTTTTATTTTTTTTTATTTTTTTTATTTGATTTATATGCCGCCCTTCTCCGGAGACTCAGGGCGGCTTACAATGTGCTCAGCAATACACATAGCCATGGCCACCCGGTCACATGACCAGCTAGCCACGCCCACCCAGTCACATGACCTCCAAGCCACACTCACAAAATAAGCCACACCCACAGAACCGGTAGTAAAAAAATTTAGAACCCACCCCTGGTTCTATAGAACTAGTAGTAAAACTGGTGGGAGGCTCCGCCCACCCAGCACGATTTCATCATTGGTGATCTGCACATGCACAGAACAGCACGCGAGCAAAGCGACTGTGTGCATGCGATCCTGCTGTGAACCAGTAGTAAAGGTAAGTGGAACCCACCCCTGGAGTAGTACCATAAAATTATATATGAATGAAACGATAATTTAATCAAGAATGTAATGCATTAACTTTTATGAAGGAATTGCTATTAAAGTAGCAGTTACAGTATAAAGAAGAAAAGTGAAACACGTAGAAAAAACGAGATATACAAAAATTATCACATCAGTTAATACTTGTCTGGGTAACCTTTAGCATGAATTATGGCCTTACAACCTCTTCCCATGGAGTGAAACAAGTCTTTTAGTTCTGGGTTTTATTGCTGGGTCACTTCTGACTAACAAGTTTCTTTAGTCGGCTCCATAGATTTTCAATTGGGTTAAGGTCTGGGCTATTCCCAGGCCATTCCAGCCATGGAATATGATTATCTTGAAACTCCCAAAAAAAAAAAGTGTTATTAGCCATCAAATCTCAAAAATACACTTTTCCCAAAAGGTTTCCACAATTTTGGCCACTACTGTACTATTATAATGCAAATGGCCTAATTCATCACCAGTTGCATTGCTAGTCTTTTTAACAATACAAGATAGATGAAAAAGTACAGAAAATAAAACAAATTAAGCTTCTGTTTCTTTGTAGATATTTATACTTATGAACATGAACAGAGTAGGGAGAAAGATGGCAGACTATACTGGTGATGGATTACTGATCTTAATACTGAATTTGAGGGCTGAATTTGGTCAGAGAAGGACCAATTGCTGCCCACAATGCATTTTTAAATGTGTGCTGGATTTTTCCTTCCTCATAAAAATAAACAAAAGGGGTCACAAAGGCAATACAAAGTCATGTTTGTATATCAGAATATGGGAAGAAAATGCCTCCCCTAAGAATAGGTTGATGGGAGTTTTAGATGTTGTTTTGAGTTTTTTGTCGAGGAAAATGTTCACTGAGTGAGAGAAAATTTAGTGAAATGGTTGTAGCTAATCTCTCTCCCCTGCTCCCACTCTGGCTCAAAGGCACAAATCACCCTCACTTTTTCTCTTGCATAGCTTTGAGAATATTAAAATAGGCCTGTTGTTGCTTCAGTGGGCTTCTTTCAAGAAGAGCAGCTGAATACTCGTCTAAAGTCAGAATGATTAAAACAACCTCTTCCCCCCACCCCTCGGACTGGTCCATTAACCATTACTCAGACAAACAAGGATGAAAGGCCAAGATAGCTAAGAAGAAGTCTCTAAATTCTTTGATCTTGTTCCTTATCAAGCAGTTTGGTGCAACCAACATTAAATATCAATGATCCAAAGTTATAGATTGGAAGAAATATTGCCAAAGCTGTCAGAGTTTCATGTTTCCACTTGTGGAAATGCAGTCAAATATCAATGCAGTCTTAATGCAAACATTTGACCAAAGCAAGGACACATGACTTCCTCTGAAACATTACCATGCATCCTTCACAAGTGTACTCATTTTGTTTCCGCTTCTCTTCTATGTAGAGTCAAAAAAGACCAGACTAAAAGCTCTTATTATGTTTTGCCACATGGAAAGTTGCTACACAAACAACAATTTAGGAAACTTCCATGTGAATTGAGAATAGACAATATGGAAATGGACTTTCAGGCACTAGCAGCACTGACAGGTTTAGGCCAATTCACCACAGCCAACACGCCACAAGACAACTTGCCACCTGGTATGTTTTTAAGCTTGACTGACAAATCAAAAAACAAGCTGGAAGAAAATAACAGCAAACAATTTCTGTATTATTGGCAAGAAAACTACATGGACAATCCAGTGTATTCGATTGTCAGCCTTCCAAGGTACACCAAAGGTGGAAACAAATGACATTCAAAGTAATACTATTTTTATGATTATAGTAACAGAATCTTGGAATTTTGAATGTATTCCCTTCACCCAGTGGTGGATTGCTACCAGTTCACCCCGAATCGGGTGAACCGGTAGAGGCAGCGGTGGGAGGCTCCACCCACCCACCCAGACGCTTCTGCGCAGAAGCATTGCACGTGTACGCAAGTGGGCATGCGCCCACGAGCTAACTGGTAGCAACGGATTTTGAAACCTGCCCCTGCCTTCACCCCCATTTCCTGTTTTCTCTCTTACTAGCAAAACTATAGGGGGTCATGGGTGAGATGTTTTCTTATATTGCGTTTCTTCCCTGGATTCAGATTTTTTTCACCTGACCGTTGTTTTGGTTGCAGCTCTTACTCCTGTTCCTCAAGGTTATTCCTTCTATCTATTACATCAGCCTGAGAGAGCCTTTAGATGTTGTTTGTTTGTGTTTGCATTTGTGTGTGCATGTGTATACATGTGTATGCATGTGTGTGTTTCTACATGTGCAAATTTAACCTCAGTAGATTCAAGTGCAGTTTATTTCTGAATAAAATGCTTCCAAACAAAATTTATATTGGAGCAACCTCCTTTAGGGATGAATGGGCCTGCTGTAATAATCCATATCTAAGATATCTACTTGAAGATCTGCAACTTAACTCAAAAACAATCCACCAGGATCTATGAGGCAACAAGACAGGTACTGATGTCCAGTTGATAAGTGCGAATCCCATATTCATAGATTTAATAAGAAAGCACTGGATGAAAAAAACCTGAAAGAAAGCTTCTATTTCACAGACTGACTCTGTGTCATATGAGCTAATTACATACCACAGCTGGTCCTCCATTCAGTAGCATAGTATAGATGCTAATGGTTTGAGACAGGTGTTCATGTAGAAAATCATTTCATCTTTCTTTCTAATTCCCCGCCATCCCCTTTTCAGACCCCCGTGTTGTATTTAAGGGTAGTCAACCATTCTGAAGCTTAGGATAAGCTCCAGCAATTATTCTGGATCCAAACTTTTTATTGGTTCATCAAAATATAAAATACAAAAAAAAATTCAAAAAAGTAATAGAAAACTAGGAGGAGGGAGGAGGGAAAAGAAAAAAAATATGGTGTAAAGAGGGAAAAGGATAGAAAGAGGCACCAACTTCTGACTCTCTTTAGCACAGTAGACGATAACAACATTATAACCACAACTTTTTACTTTTACATAACAGTATGTACAACCCATTTCTATAACAATAAGCCTATCTAATTAGCAAAAACAAAATCAAAGTTTTGGGAATTTTTGCACTCCAAGTACAAAATCCAGAAGCAATTTCAAAATAGAAACAAGGTTAGATTATATTCTCTTCTTTGGATAAAAGAGTCAATTTGACCATCTCTGCTTCTCTTTGCTGTGGGGAATAATATATGCTTGTGTTAACTTATTAATCTTTATCATAATTCATATTAAAAGAATCCTCTATATTATTTCAGGTTCTTTTAACCCTAAAGGGAGAAAACACTTTTTCTAGTTTTGATAGTTTACTAACTTTAAAAAAATACTCAAGTATTTTATATATATAAAGGGAAGAGCCACTATTAAGGTTATCTTTTGAGAGGTGTGGTTCAGAATTTCATCTTTTAGAAAACTACCCAGGAGGCAGGCAGTATCCTCATGCCAATTTTGATTTTAGATGTGATTTAAGTAATATAGAGGTCCTAGCAATGTTTCCTTCCTATGGATGGACCACTAACTGTGAAATGTTGGGGTTTTGTAGCAAATTCAGAGGCAGGGACCAGATAAATTGGATCCAGCCCCAGAGGCTAAGGAATCTAATTTGCTTAGAAATACAAATAAATTAATTTGGCAATGCTGTAGAGGGCACTTAAGTTAAAATAAGTGGAGAAACAAAAACAATTCTTGTGTCTGCATTCACCCAACCAAGGGGGAAAAAAACCTATCAAAAGCAAATTGTAGCTCTTCCAAAGTGGCCCTAAATGGTAATGATGGGAGATTTTGCTTTATGCATCTATTGGGAGAAGAGTGGTTCTTCCAGGAAGTTTCTTTTTCAGAGGCTGAAGGAATCCACATAAAGAACCAGTATTCCATGATACATCTTTATTTAGATACTTATCTATATGATACTTTATAAAGATACTTATCTTTAAAAAAAAAACCACACCAAATAATTAATATTTTTTAAAAATTATTTTTTTAGAATTTTTTTTTAAAAAAGATAAAACATATTTAAGGCAACGGGCTAGAAAGTGGGAAAGTATGAGTCTAAGTCCCACCTTAGTCCCATAAAACTGGATGAGTTGGGCCAGTCACATTCTCTCAGCACAACTCACCTCCCAAGGGTTGCTGTTGTAGGGACCATAGGAAGAGGAAGGTGTGTTGGATAGTCGGCACCTGGAGTTATTTATTAAAATAATAAAGGCAGGATACAAATAAATAAACAAACAGACAAACATATATCAGAAATACAGAATCAGGTCCCAAGGGAAGGCTACAGAAGACAGCAAAGAACTGGAGAGCTGTTATGGAGAAAATAAGCAGAATTAAACCAGGGATCTCATAAGCATATGAAAGAATAATTCTATATAAGAAAGTGGCTTATTAATAAGTTATTTCAAAATAAGAGGAAAAGAAAAAGGAATTGGTGTACCAGTTTGTTCAATGGAGATGACAAAATGGGAATATGGAGCAAAACAAAGGGAACAATACTCAACTTCTATTTTGTCTTCTCTGGCACAAAACTTGGGTTCTATCAGGAAATTCTAAGCCCAGAATGAAAACTTGAAATCAAGAGAAAACTGCTCAAGGAAACCCTCTTTACTTTGAATAAGTTTAAATCTCCAGGACCAGATGAATTGAAACCTATGATAATGATGGTCACACTGTACCCTTACGTATGGTAGTCAACCTCATTTAGCAACTGGTTTAATTTGCAGTTACAATGGTGATTTTTTTAAAAAAAAAGTAACTTTGCAATAAGTCCTGACATTTACACTCTTTGCAGATCTGTAAAGCAAAGCTGAAATAAGATTGTAAGACCAGTTGCCATTTTACTTAGCAATCACTTCATTTAACAACTGAGTTGCAAATCCTAATTGTGGTCATTAAACAAGGATTAGCTGTATCTTTAAGTAGTCCTGGAGAACTGAGAAAAGATCAGATGATTAGAGGGGAGTAAAGTTCCCTATTGTCAAAAAAGAAGAAAAGGACATTTTCATAAGATATTTATCTTGTGAGCTATATGTAAAAGAGTGTCCAGTTATTTGCATAATTTGATTGCAATTCATGTTTCTGGATTTCAGTTTGATTGTACAAACAGGGTTACCTCTTCTCCCAGATGTGAGGAGGGTTACATTCTCCCATTTAGTATCTAGTCTTTAGAAACAACTTCTCTTCAGACTATTTCTGGAGCCTCATGTCCTGAGGGTTTAAAAAAGCCCTTTAAAATGCTTCATTTTCAGTACTGTACATTTATGAAGCTGAAAGAATTACTTTTCAGTTGCAGTACTCAATATCAGTTTAAGTTCTGATACTGCTAGTATTAAATGATGCTATATTTATGTACATATCACAGGTAGTTCTCAAGGACAGGTTGCTTAGCAACCATTCATGGTTACAATGGGTCCCCCAAAAGGGACTTATGACCTGGTTCTAAAGTTAAGATAAATTTATAAATAGAAATGTTAGCAGGATGAAATTTAAGTAACAGTGAAGCTCAATAGATAAATAACATTTTACTTAGGCAACAAGCTCAGATTCACACATATGGCTGGAGGATAGTTTAAAAACAGTACTTATGTATAAAGTCTTGGAATATTAGTGATTGTGAACTGAATATAATCCCAACAATGTGGGGCAGTTCCAAAGCATGCAAATGCAATTTTAGGCTTCATAATTTCCAAATCACAGGAAGCAATCATTTCATTTTGTTCTGCTTTGATCAGAACAAGAGTTGTGTCCAGTTCTGAACATTTAATTTTAAGAATTTAAAAAAATGGAACTTATTAGAAGGACACAAAGATGATTGGGAGACTAGACACCATGTTCTAAGAAGAGAGATGAATAGGATAATTTTAGCTTCAAGAGCAACTGCCTGAGGAGGTTATAATAGCATTATTTAAATATCTGAAAGGATGTCACATGCTTAGCTCCTGATTTAATAGCAAAATTATAATGGGTTCATGAGGTTGGCTCTCAGAGAAATTACCCAAGCAGGAACCTTCTAGCTCTTAGCCAATTTATTTAAAATAATTCTACTGAAAATCTTTCTGCCAATACAATTGTGTATCGTTTTCCATATGTCAGAAAGAAAGAGAAAGAGAGAAAGAGAAAGATATTCCTACAAACATGAATTTTGAGAAATCTATTTTACTGCTTGAAGTCTTTAAAAAAAATAGCAAAATTTATACAGAAACTCAAGAGTCATTTAAACAACAATAAACTAATGAATTCAGACAGAATATCCTAGTATCTTGCAGACAGGCTTTCTAGAGCTACCTGAACATGCACAACATTTCCATGCAGGACATCTCTTTAAGAGCAGGGTCAAAAGTATTATTCTTCCTCCATTATAGCAGGTGTTACCAAGTCAAAAATATAAACTGAAGCTCCATCCTTAACATTCTTAACACCAACATGCACATAAGCACATAAGCACACAAGCACACATTCGTTGTCATAAAAATTCAGCACCAAGCAAAAATTGGCCATCCAGTTTTTTTCCGAAAAAGAACAGCAAAATAACACTTTCAGTACTGCATAATTGGAGGTGGGGATGTCTTCACCATGCTGGATGGGTTTGTTTTGTTTTGTTTTTTTCCTATCCAATCCCCATTGACTTCCTGGGAAACTGCAGGAAGATCCATTCAGCCCTCTGCGTGCAAAACACAGAAAACAAAATAGCCTTCACTGCAGAGATAAATTCAGGGCTTTCAGATTCATCTCTTTTTCAGCACCCAGAAGTTATGGAGAATGAATCATTTGTGAAATTCCCCACCCCAAAATCAAGATATATACAGATCAATGTTGTGTGGTTAGAATTCCAATACAGAACTGTAAAAGGTGTGAACATTTGTTTTGGAGATCGAAACCCTGGAACTGTTTAAGGTGCCTCTTATTATTGTCCCCTTAGTTACTGAAACCAATTCCATTGCAGTTGCTATGGCAGAATAAAGTATGAATTAAGCTACACTCTTTTCTTTTGTCATTGATGTATGTGGACCAATCTGCTTTAGGGGAAAAACTTCCTGCGTTTCCTTTATGTCTTTTTGTTTGATAGCTTTCATTCTGTTACCTGCAGGCCTTTTATGGATCTTCATAAAAGGTGCTAAAACTTCGATAGCTCGCACTAAAATGCATGTGGTGAAAGGACAGGAAAATAATTACTATTAGTTGTCTCACTAAAGGGATCTGCCACGATAGCTAAAAATGGCTTTAGGCTTAGTTCTCTATCGTTGGCTTAGAAGAGACAGAATTAGCAACAGTTTGGGGATTGTGTATTACCAGCTCTTCAGAATGTTCTGCTTCTCAAGTACCAAAAATATTTCAAGCTGCAGTCAAAACATGAATTAACTACAGTGTTTGTCCTTGTTCCATTTTTAGGAACAATCTGGCAAAAAAATAGAAATTTTGAAAAACAACATAAATATGCTTATCTAATAATAGATGATGGTGATGGTGAGATAGATAGATAGATAGATAGATAGATAGATAGATAGATAGATAGATAGATAGATAGATAGATAGATATAGATAGATGATAGACAGAGAAAGATGATAGATAGATAGATAGATAGATAGATAGATAGATAGATAGAGATGATAGACAGAGAAAGGTAGTTAGATGGTAGATAGATATAGATATAGATAGATGATAGATAAATGATAAACAGAGAAAGATAGATATATGATAGATAGATAGATAGATAGATAGATAGATAGATAGATATATGATAGATAGATAGATAGATAGATAGATAGATAGATAGATAGATAGATAGACAGACCCCCCCCCAAGCACATCCTAGATCTGACCAACCACTGCCTATCCAACACATACTTCATCTATAATGGACAAAAATACAAACAAATAGAAGGAGCACCCATGGGATCACCCCTCTCACCTGTCATTGCAAACCTCTACGTGGAACACTTTGAAACCCAAGCTCTAGAAAAATCGGATCACAAACCCAAACTCTGGCTCAGATACGTAGACGACACCTTCATAATCTGGCCACACGGGAAAGAAAAACTGGACTACTTCCTCACACACCTCAACATACATCCCAAAATACAGTTCACCATGGAAACAGAAGCTAACAACCAACTTCCCTTCCTGGATGTCTTAGTCTACAAAAAATCCAATGGCTCACTAGGACACACCATTTACCAGAAGAAAACACACACAAACCGCTATCTGCACGCACTCTCACACCACCACCCAGCACAGATCAACTCCATAGCCAAGACACTCATCTCCAGAACAAAACGCTTAGCTGACGAACAACACCTAAAAACCGAACTACACTCTCACTAATGTACTAACATCCAATGGATTCCAAAGAAATAAGATTACCAACCTAATCCAAAAAGAAACCCCCACTAAAACCCAAGACAGAGAACAAGAAAACAGCAAAGCCCTCCTCCCATATATAAAAGGCACCACAGACAGAATCAGCAAGATCCTCCACAAACACAACATCAAGACAGCATTCTGCACAAACCAAAAAATATCCACCATCCTAAGAAACCCCAAAGACAAAATTGAGTTAGAAAATCAAGGAGTATATGAAATCCCATGCACCGCCTGCCCCACCACATACATCGGACAAACCAACAGAAGAATAAGTGCACGCATTGAAGAACACAAGAACTCAGTCAGAAAAGAGGAACCAACTTCTTCCCTGGTCCAACACCTTAAAGCCACAGGACATGATATTGACTTGAAAAAGACCAGAACTATCACCAAAACTGAACACTTTAACAACAGAATAATCAGAGAAGCCATCGAGATAGAAAAACGTCCACACAGCATGAATAAACGAGATGATACCTCCCGCCTACCAGCCATTTGGAAACCCTCCCTTATTGACAAACGAGTCCCTAACACGAAGAATGAAACCAGACCCACACTCACGAAAACCACACAGGATGTCACCACCACACATCCACACAAAAAGCAAACCCACACCGATGAAGCATGACCACAAACCAGAAGCCAGACCACAGCTGCATCATTAGCCACTTTAAATCCCTCCAATCCATACATGAAGCAAACTGATACCCACCATGAAGATGTGGCACAACCACGAATGCGAAGCAAACAACAGCAATGCAGCTCACCAGCTCAAATCCCCCTGCAACTCAGACTAACACAAGCACAACCAAGCCCCCACCTAAACAGAACACACCCCCAGCCAATCAGAGCACAGCCAACCCCCCATCTAATCAGAGCACAGCCAAACCCCCAACCAATCAGAACACACCTCCACCCAATCAGAACACAGCCAAGCTCCCACCCAATCAGTTCACACCCCCACTAGCAATTAAAAGGAAGAAACAGCTGCGATCTCACATTGCTCCTAGAAGCACGAAGCCGAAAACACCAGCCTGAAGATGACAAATGAGACTTCATCAAAACGTCTCCAAGACACTTACAATTTTACGCGGGAGAAAACCTGAATAACCAAAGACCTACATAGATAGATAGATAGATAGATAGATAGATAGATAGATAGATAGATAGATAGATAGATAGATAGATAGATGATAGACAGAGAAAGATACAGTCAGGTCCAGAAATATTGGGACATCGACACAATTCTAACATCTTTGGCTCTATACACCACTACAATGGAGTTGGAATGAAACAAACACAATGTGCATTAACTGCAGACTGTCAGCTTTAATTTGAGGGTATGTACATCCAACTCAGGTGAACGGTGTAGGACTTACAGCAGTTTGCATATGTGCCTCCCACTTGTTAAGGGACCAAAAGTAATGGGACAGAATAATAATCATAAATCAAACTTTCCCTTCTTAATACTTGGTTGCAAATCCTTTGCAGTCAATCACAGCCTGAAGTCTGGAACACATAGACATCACCAGACGCTGGGTTTCATCCCTGGTGATGCTCTGCCAGGCCTCTACTGCAACTGTCTTCAGTTCCTGCTTGTTCTTGGGGCATTTTCCCTTCAGTTTTGTCTTCAGCAAGTGAAATTCATGCTCAATGGGATTCAGGTCAGGTGATTGACTTGGCCATTGCATAACATTCCACTTCTGTCCCTTCAAAAACTCTTTGGTTGCTTTTGCAGTATGCTTTGGGTCATTGTCCATCTGCACTGTGAAGCGCCGTCCAATGAGTTCTGCAGCATTTGGCTGAATGTGAGCAGATAATATTGCCCGAAACACTTCAGAATTCATCCTGCTGCTTTTGTCAGCAGTCACATCATCAATAAATACAAGAGAACCAGTTCCATTGGCAACCATACATGCCCACACCATGACCTACCACCACCATGCTTCACTGATGAGGTGGTATGCTTAGGATCATGAGCAATTCCTTTCCTTCTCCATACTCTTCTCTTCCCATCACTCTGGTACAAGTTGATCTTGGTCTCATCTGTCCATAGGATCTTGTTCCAGAACTGTGAAGGCTTTGTTAGATGTTGTTTGGCAAACTCTAATCTGGCCTTCCTGTTTTTGAGGCTCACCAATGGTTTACATCTTGTGGTGAACCCTCTGTATTCACTCTGGTGAAGTCTTCTCTTGATTGTTGACTTTGACACACATACACCTACCTCCTGGAGAGTGTTCTTGATCTGGCCAACTGTTGTGAAGGGTGTTTTCTTCACCAGGGAAAGAATTCTTCGGTCATCCACCACACTTGTTTTCCGTGGTCTCCCGGGTCTTTTGGTGTTGCTGAGCTCACCGGTGCATTCCTTCTTTTTGAGAATGTTTCAAACAGTTGTTTTGGTCACGCCTAATGTTCTTGTTATCTCTCTGATGGGTTTGTTTTGTTTCTTCAGCCTAATGATGGCTTGCTTCACTGATAGTGACAGCTCTTTGGATCTCATCTTGAGAGTTGACAGCAACAGATTCCAAATGCAAATAGCACACTTGAAATGAACTCTGGGCCTTTTATCTGCACATGAGGTTAATTAGGGTAATGAGGGAATATCACACACCTGGCCATGGAACAGCTGAGAAGCCAATTGTCCCATTACTTTTGGTCCCTTAACAAGTGGGAGGCACATATACAAACTGCTGTAAGTCCTACACCGTTCACCTGAGTTGGATGTACATACCCTCATATTAAAGCTGACAATCTGCAGTTAACGCACATTGTGTTTGTTTCATTCCAACTCCATTGTGGTGGTGTATAGAGCCAAAGATGTTAGAATTGTGTCAATGTCCCAATATTTCTGGACCTGACTGTAGATGGTAGATAGATATAGATATAGATACAGATAGATGACAGATAGATGATAAACAGAGAAAGATAGATATATGATAGATAGATAGATAGATAGATAGATAGATAGATAGATAGATGATAGATAGATAGATAGATAGATAGATAGATAGATAGATAGATAGATAGATAGATGGATAGATGATAATTTATGTCTTCTAGTCATTCTTGACTCCTGGCAATGGCATGGACAAGACCCTGTAGTTTTCTTGGCAAAATTTTTCAAAGGGGTTTGTCCCTGCCTCCTTGCTAGGACTAAAAGAAAGTGAATGTCCAGCTAGCTTTTCAGAGTTTCACAGTTTCTAGCCTGGTGCCTTACCCAACACACCAAATTGGATCTTGCTCTTACATATAGTGTTACTTAAGTCTATAACAAAATTTAAAAGAAATACAAAAATACAATAAAATATAGAAGCAACGAACAAACATCTAAACAGACCAAAAGAAAATAAAAAGAACAGAAACAAATTTCTGAAAGGGGTAATTTAGGCTAACTCCCCAATTCAGCAATCCAATTCAAAGCATCATTGTTGTGAATATCCCAAATATTTTAAAATTTAAAGAAATAAATCAGGCTTACTATTTTTCCCCTCCTGTTCCTAAGATTAGGCTACCAAAGAGCTTCCCTAGCCTAACTCACTTCCTTTACACAGATTTCAAGTTTTTATTTAGAAATTTAGCAATGCACTTTTATTTTAAAAGAGTATTCTGTCAACTCAGAAATAGACAAGAGATGAGCAGTTCTTTCTGAGATGAAGAATTATGGAGTCCTTAATGTTCTCTGAAGTTAATTGTTTGCTTGCAGATGTTTCATTTCCCAACTAGGTAACATCATCAGTGTGATGATGATGATGATGATGATGATGATGATGATGATGAAGAAGAAGAAGAAGAAGAAGATGATGTTGATGATGATGACAATGAGGACGACAACTGATGATGCTACCTAGACAGGTAATAAACATCTGCAAACAAACAATCAAGTTCTGAATGCATCAAAGACTCCATAGTTCAACCCTAAGCTACATGTATTCTATTGATGTGAAGAATTATATTGTAAATATATTTGCTAAATGGAATTCTTCTTACTTATTTATCAAGAGAGAATCTAAGTTTATCAAGTAAAAAAAAATCCACAGAAATTGTTTGACTTGAATTACTGATTTATCAGTATTTAAATAAACAAAGAACATGTTATTGCTGTTTATATTTCAGCATACATTTCAAAGATGTAAGGTACCATGGTAAAGCTGGTACATATGATTTATACAACTTAAATCTTTAAAATAGGTTGAATTGAAAATTATTGAACAATGCTGTGCTTTCTCAACTTAATGAAGCACATTATTGGAGTATCTTTTCTTATTCTCATTGATTTTCTAGGTCTAGTTCAAGTCTTTTTCTTTCTTTCTTTTTTCCTTTTTGTAGCTCTGCAGTATATGTTTGTCTAAAGTAACCTTGCCCAGGACTGGGAGCTGTCTGCTCATCCAACAGGAAAGATACTGAAAATGCCAAATGACCCATAAGAAGCAATTAAATAGACTTTCAGTTGATAAAAGAAAGGGAGCAATGGAATCCATTGATATATTCCTTTTCATCTCAATTGTTTATTCTGTCAGCATCTTCTGTCATCAGACATTTTCACAATCCTTCCAAAAACTTCACTGAGATCCTTAGATATATTAATATCTATCCCAAACTTAATTTGCATTTTATTGCTTCAGTCTTTAGTCTAATTTTGACTGATCTATATTACTGTCAGACTCGCTTGGATACCAGACAAGCCACTTTTCACAATCCATACATCTATAGTCAGGCCTTCCAGACACTACTGGGTGTTTAAAACAAAGAATTGCCACCATAAGGACCTCAACTGAAAATCAATACAATGCATATCAGAATAGGAAGGGATCTTCTAATCCAACCTCCTGCTATAGGGGACCTTATAGCATTCCAGACAAGTTTTTGTCCATTGTCTTTTTAAAAGCTTCCAGTGATAGAGCACCCACAACTTCTGAAGGCAACCTGTTCCACTTGTTAATTGTCCTCACTGTTAGGAACTTTCTCCTTAGTTCCAGGTTGCTTCTCTCCTTGATTAGTTTCCAACCATTGTTTCTTGTCTTGCCTTCTGGTGCTTTGGAAAATAGATTGACCCCCTCTTCGTTGTGGCAGCCCCTCAAATATTGGAACAGTGCTGTCATGTCAACCCTAGTCCTTCTTTTCACTTGACAAACCCAATTATTCATATGTTTTAGTCTCCAGCCCCCTAACCATCTTTGTTGCTCTTTTCTATCATGCAACCAGAAAATGTAGGAAGCAGGACTAGACTCAAACTATAACTTCCATTCAGATGACTGGAGCATATAAAGTGTAAGTTTTATCATTCTTTCATCCTCTGGCAATGAAATGCAAGAGACAACACACAGCATTCTTGTCAACTTATTATGCTGTGACAAATTGCTCTATGACCTGAGATACACACACAACAACAACAACTGCAGAATCTTGACAACCATTAGATGGCAGAAAGGACTTATCATTTTCTGTATTTCTTTGCTCCCATTTAGGAGTGGTCTTCATTTCTGCAGTACAAATCGGTTAGCCTTTATATTCAATGATTTGTTCAGGACAGGCAGGAAAAAAATTACTTTGAAAGAAATTATACTTCACCTTGGTGTTATGCTACACTAAAACAATTGGCTACAATAGTTTAAAAATACAGACTGTAAAAACATAATGATACACTCAATGAAATAATATAAGTATTGTTACAATCAGAGTAGCAGACTTCTCACTCCTTTTGGTTTATCTCCTCTCTCATATTTATGATTACAGACAAACATATAGGTAAATATCAGAATCTGAGTGGTACTGTAGGCTGTCAGATCTAGGCTTCAGAAATCTGGATGGCCATTGAAGGCATCAGAGTTACAGGATTTTTTTTTAAAAAAACTCATATATGTATATCCCTAGGCTATGCCTGGGAGATCATTACCTCACTCACTATAACAAAAATAACTATACCTGATACTGAACTTTTTCATATTTGTGTAGGAAACTGTAGCTCAGGAAGTTACAAAAAATTAAAAGGCTATGTCAGCTATGGGGTGCTCATGTCTTTCAAATAAAGTTAATAAATAAATAAATTGGACCAGCATCTTTTGTATATTGTAGCTGCAGAATATTTTAAAGATATTGTTCCTTTAAGAGTACCCAAGTCCTTCTTGGGTGAACAATCACCATATTTTAGGTTGCGTTGGGCACTTTTCTCAGTCTACTAGGGTAATGTACTTTAGCAGAGAGAAATCAAATATTGGTATATGTGTGCTCTTTTAAAAAAAAATCTTACCTTGCATTATAATAATTTAGTTCTTTATGACTAAAAGTTTTCCAGGAATGCTATTCCCCTACTATGCTTTTTCCCCCACAACTCAACAGTAGAGCTGGGCAGAAGGCCAGGGAGATATTGCACTTTGATGAAGTTTCAAGCAAAGCACTCTCTCAAAAACCATTCCAGATTATAAAGACAATCTTTATCTTGAATAAGATTTTTTTCCCCAGTCCTGGAGTCAGTTTTCAGAATCAGTACAACTCATTCTTGTCTGTGTTGAGCTGCTGTTGGACTTCCCACTTACAATGCTTTACCACCTAAAAATATGAAGAGACTGTGGAGGCATTGCAAGCCAAAGCTTGCAGGAAAGAGTATTAGAATGTAACCATCGTATAGATGGGAAGTAGTTCCAAATTTTTCATGAACTTTTTTACAAGTAGTAAAAAACTTCAAAACAAAGGTTTAATTATATGTCCAGAACTGAACAGAGACACATTTTCACAATGACTGAAGACATGTACAAAGCACTTTTTGGAAGAAGATGATTGTTACATGACCGGACATGTCTTTATCTAAGGGCAGGGTTCAACACAAACACAAAACATACCCAAAGCTAATACTGTAGACATGCACTGAGCAGGACAGGGCACAGTTAAGTATTCAGACCAGAGGTGAGTTTCAGCAGGTTCTGACCAGTTCTGGAGAACTGGTAGCGGAAATTTTGTGTAGTTCGGAGAACCGGTAGTAAAAATTCTGACTGGCCCCGCCCCCATCTATTCTCTGCCTCACAAGTCCCAGCTGATCAGGAGGGAATGGGGCTTTTGCAGTATCCTTCCCCTGCCACGCCCACCAAGCCACGCCCACCAAGCCACACCAAGCCACGCCCACCAAGCCACGCCCACAGAACCGGTAGTAAAAAAAAATTGAAAACCCATTACTGATCCAGACATGTCTAATTAATCTAAGCAGCCCTATGCCAGAATAAACATCTGTCACTTGGTAAAGGGGATGTCGGTTAGATCTCCTGACACATCTAGGCAAAAGCAGTAGGCCTTTTTCAAGCATCACGAAGGCTCATTTGTTTGATGTAAAATCTCTGCTCTTATAAAGTGAAAGCCTAGAACAGTATTTCTCAACCTCAGCAACATTAAGATGTGCAGACTTCAACTCTGGGAGTTGAAGTCCACACATCTTAATGTTGTTGTGTTTGAGAAAGTCTGGACTAAAAAAAAAGAGATGCCACACTCCTGAACTATGCAGCCCTTTGAAAAGAATTCACAGGATTCTGAAACCCAGTAAAGGATCAAAAGAAAAAATTAAGAAATATAGTACTACTTCAGGTTAGTTCTAAAGCCACTACTCTTATTATTTTGTGCTGCTTTTAGAAACTGTGAGTTTCAAGAATGAGCACGACACAAATTCTGAAAGCCTTTATCATAAAAATCCTTTGGCACTGTATGATGGGCTGTCTATCTCAGAAGGAAGAACAGGTTGATGGCTGCACTGAATCAGAGCTTATTAAAAACATTTTGCTCTAGTCTTTTCCAAACTCAAGGTCCTTTGGCTTATCATAAATATTTCTACCAAGCTGGATAAATTATATTTCATGAAAGACAGTTTCATTGAACTGGCAACCTTCATATGTTGCACTAAGGAGGACACTAATCCACTTTCAATACTGTCAATTGCTGGGGCCAAATTGTCCATTTATCTGAAAAGGCTGGTATGTCAAGCTATTGCCCCTGCCAAGATGTTAACATTCCTCCACTGAATATTATAATAAAAATATTTATTATGAGGAAAGAAAATCTGTTTTATTCCATTTGCTAATCCTGTTTAACTCTATTTTACAGTGTAAAATAGACAGACACAATGTAATCAAAGCCAAGCAAAGTATTACCCAAATCAGTCTTCTTGGGTCCAATTGGTTTTGCAAAAGTGACAAGAATTTAGGTCAAATACAATTAGTGTGTGATAGCAGCCTGAGGCATAAAGGCAGGACCATCCATACATGACTGTTTCAAGAGCATGAGGATTAGCCACCAGCTGTTTGTACTACTTCATAGCTAAGACGACCTTTTTTAAGATAGATACAATTCATATAAATAGTTCTTATGGCTTCTTTTCTGAGAAATAACCTTGCCAAAGGCAAAACAGTATTTATGAACTTTTTGTCTTTTAATAGAAGGTAATCCCAGATTTACAATGTCTGAAAGCAGATGAAGATAATCAATTTTCACAGAAATAAATATCAGTAAATTTTCTGAGCATTTCTTTGACCTCGTTGGGTCACTTTCCTTTTTCTTAGTTTTTTTTCTAGTTGAATGAACTTTGCAATTTTGTCAATGCCCTTTGATGCACAATGGGTTCTTAATGGGAGTCCCAGATTTCTACATCTTTACACAGCACATGGAAGATTACTAGGTAAAAATGTCTGCTGCTTTTTGTTGAGCTTCAAACAGGTTTAAGAAATCAGATATTCAAATGTAATATTGTGATTTTGCTGAAGTTCGATATTGTACATTTATTTATGCTCTCTGAGCTTGGTTGCTTCTTCTTGCAGACATTACATTACCCAATTACCCAAGTAACATCATGAGTATGGGGGGAGTGTCAGGGTTCCAAGCAGTAGTGGGTTTCAATTTCGGTTACTACCAGTTTGCACGTGTGGGCTGCTTCTGCGCCAGCGGTGGGTTCTACTTACCTTTACTACTGATTCACAACGGGATCACAAACTGAACTCGCAAATCGCAAATTGAACTCTTGACTCAGATAATAAAACTGCTCTGAATTTTACTGCCACAAACTGTATTAAGATTCGGTTTATTGATAGTCTCTGTTTCTTGTCTCTTAAACTAATTTTTCATAGGTATGGTCTTTTAGAGTAGTCTTTTCTTTCTAACAGTCAAGTTCATTCAAAATCACAAGGGACTACTCGCCAATGTCAGGCATTCTGAAAGCTCCTAGAATGAATTAGTATATACTAGAATTATATAACACTATATAGCTACCTTATTTATACAAATAATAAAGATGGGTTGTACATACATATGTACATACATACTGGGACATTAATGGAGATGGCCTCATGAACTATTGTAAACCCAGTTTTATGATCAACTGTTCTGCACCATTTCTTTTCACCATGTCTAACTGGAAGAAGTCACTGCCACCACATTTCTAGAATACATGCTACCATACCCTGTACATCTTCAGAGTATACACCAAATTAACTTGTTGATCTACTATGTCAGTCAAAAACTAACCAATAACAACAGTGTTGACCTGACTCCAGAGTAGGCATAGAAGGCAAGGGTAGGATATTTAATAACTCAATGATTTCTCAAAGCCTTCACTAATCTGTCTCTTCCCCTTCCAGTATATCTCCCTCTGTCCCACAGAGCAGAAATAAAATGTCTGTGGAGATTCTCAGTCATCCAGGTCATGGTTGTTTCAAAGTGGTTTTTCTAAAAGGCAACTGGACTTTCTTAGTTTTTTCCTTTGAAAATACCTTACTTCTCGCAGAACTGAAGAAGCTTCATGGATTAGAAGCAAAACATTTTCAAAGGAAAAAAAACAAGGAAGTCCAGTTGCCTTTTGGAAAAAGCACCTTTGGAACAACTGAAAGAAGAGTTCCTACTAGCAGAATATGAAATAGTTTCCCCTAAGCCACACAAATGTGGCATACGATGGGAAAGAGAAACAAGAAGAATGTTATGCATTATATCTTTTAAAAAGGGCAAATTAATCATATCAGTACCCAAAAAGTTATCGTTATAGTGTATATGAATAGGAAAGCTTTGCATCATGGATGTAAATTGTTTATTCCATTGCACAAGGTAGGAAAATAGGACAATAAGAAACTTGAGTTTGGCAGCAGTAAGGGAAAAGCACAAATAGTGAGGGTTGCTAAAATTCAGCCACATCTACAGGATTACAAATTTGCCATCCATGAGAAGCACTAAGGCCTGAAAGATTTGTATTTCGTTTTGCTTGTATATTTAGTGTTTCTAACCTGGAAAGAAAGTTTCCCATAATTGGATCATAGACTTATATAATTACATTTCTCAAGTTTATTCCTTTGTTCTGAGGGAAATTAACAAAACCATTTAATCTCTACCACCAATAGTTGACATAATTCTAAGACGCAGATGGCTGATTGTCTAAATGTGTAATAGTACCTTTTAAGTCATCCTAGGGCAAAAAAGCACTTGTGATAAACATTGTTTCCTGAAAAAAAAAGATCAACTTAATTAAGTCTGTAGTGAAAGACATCCTAGCTTTTTGACAGAACTAACAGTTACAAATTTGCTGGAGGTTGTTTTGCAACTGCTTTTGATGGTAAGGGGCAGGAGATCTTTGAACAATGTCTATGCATCAACTGTGTCCTTACTAATTTGATTCCTTTCCATTTTTAACTTCCTAAATGGAACTCAGTGGTATTGTTGCAGTAGAAGCCCTGTTCAGTAATCTTTAATCAATCAATCAATCATCATCATCATCATCATCATCATCATCATCATCATCATCATCATCATCATCTATCTTCCTATCCCAGGTCCTTGGGAAAGCACTCAATAGGAGAATAAAAATGTCAAATCCAGTCTAAACAACTGGCTGACAGTGCAAGTAAACATAATAATAATGGTAAGAGACATCATTATATTTCTTTACCCAGCCCTGGAGAACAGATGAAATGCAAATAAAAATTGTTCCAGCCTTCAAAAAGGGGGAAAGGAAGCTCCAACACACTATAAAACAGTGAATCTGAATTTAATACCTATGAAATTCTAAATTAGATTACAAAGAAATTGATATGTGAGCACTTTAAAACAGTATGGTAATTAGCTGAAGTCAGTATGAATTTGTTAAGAACAAGTCTTGCCAAACGTATCTCATTTTTTGGTCAAGTAACTTCCTTAATGGGTTTTGGGACTGTTGTAAACATTATATATCTTGACTTCAGCAAAGCATCTGGACAAAGAACCTCATGACATGCTCATTAGCAGTCTAGTAAAGAGTGAGCTGGATAGCATAGCAGTTAAATGAATATATAATTACTGGTATTTGAAAATTGTTATCAAAGAGTGTTCATCAATGGTTTCTTTTTTTTACTAGATTGAGTATTTCCAACATTTTGATCGATGACTTCTATGAAGAAGCAGAATGAACACTCCTCAAATTTGTCAGTAGTATCAGTCCATTAGTATAGCTTATAACCTAGCCCCCAAAAAATATTTAAAAATTCAAAACTATCTTGATTGGTTATAAAAATGGTCTGAATAAATTTTTAGCAATAGCACTTAGCTTTATATACCACTTTCCAGTGCTTTACAGCCCTCACTAAGCAGTTTACAGAGTCAGCATATTGCCCCCAACAATCTGGATCCCCATTTTACTGACCTTGGAAGGATGGAAGGATGAGTCAACCTTGAGTGGGTCAGAATCGAACTTCTGGTAGTGAGCAGTGAGTTAGACTGTAATACTGCATTCTAACCACTGAACCACCGCTGCTCCTACATTTTAAACAAATGACAATGATAATATTCTTAAAATGCCTGAAAGGAAATCATACACAGCACTGAGAAAGTCAAGGTTTAACACCTTGAGTAGAAACAATCTACTATCTAGCTGTGGTGGCAGAGTGGTTAGAATGCAGTATTGCAGGCTACTTCTGCTGACTGACGATTGCCAAAAATTTGGCAGTTCAAGTCTCACTAGTTCAAGGTTGACTCAGCCTTCTAGCCTTCCAAGACTGAAAAATGATGATCCAGATTGTGGGGGCCATATGCTGACTCTACAAACTGCTTAGAGAAGGCAGTAAAGCACTGGGAAGTGGTATATAAGTCTACTGTAAGTGCTATTGCTACTGCTATCTACAATATATAAATAAGAATACTTTACAGGGGATTCTGTTATCCAGAATGTAAGGGGTCTTTCTTTCTTGGGATATATTCAAACCAAGGCTTGATCTGCTGAAGATCCTTTAAACCAAATGTTTATACTTGAGAGTCAAAAAGCAAAAGAGCAAAAGAGGCCTTTTAGGACACAAAGTTCACTACTGCTGATCCCCAAAACAAATGAACATCTCTGCTCAGAGAAACTCTGAGTCTCCAATTATCTCTCATAATAAGTATACTAAATCAGATGTTCCACTGCTATAAACCAAGCACTGCAACACATTGTCTAAGTGGAAATGAGCACCTCACTTAGATGCTTCTGGATTGAAAAGATTAGCCAGTTATAAACTGTTGTACAGGGGACGCCTGAATGTGTTAATAGCATACATTCTTCAGAGAGACTCCTTTTTTTTTCCTTTCTTTTTTTTCTTTTTTGCAATTGTGGTGACATGCAGATAACACATATGTATACCTGTCCTTTGTATGCCAATTAGTGTACATTTGTGGACCTTATGACAGTGCAACAGAATGCAATGAATGTTGCTGGTTTCTGGGCAAGATCAGTTTAATTTGTACATATTTTAATCTTGTATTTTAAATTTTAAATGTCATGTCATATAGTGTGCCTTATTTTAATTGTGATACTTCTGACATGAATAAACAAATTCATTGTCTAGAATCAATATTTCTCTAGTACAAACTCAGCAATACAAGAAAGTGAAGAAGTACTCAAAACAAAATATATATTCTGGAAATTGGGCATGAATTAACATATAACTTCAGTTTTAAAATGTGTGGTTAGAGCTGTTGTTTACATCAGGGAAACTTCCATAAAAACATATCCTGGAGAAATTGACTTTGGAAATAATGTGTATTGGGAAGTTGTACACAGAAGTTCCAAGGAAAAATGAAAATCAGATGTGGATATTTTATAGATTTCAATTTACATCAATTAAAATCCATTGCCTTCCTGAGAAGAATAATTCTATACTGAATTCTAATTGTAGGTAACAGAAATAAACACAAATAAGTAAAAATTGTGAACATTGTTTCATTATTAACTCTGCCTACCTTCATTTTTTTTTTTTAATCCTGCCACCTAAAAACTACAATTGAATTGGGTCTAGCTCATTTTTATCATCCAAACAAAGAGATTCCAAAATTCCTAGCCATAAGCGACACATAATTAATTGCTCTATAAATGCTATGTCTTTCTTTACTCTTTGCAGACGCTACACAAATGTGTCTCTTGTTAATATTTTAAAAATACAAATATGCTGTACATTGTCTTAATTATATCTTGGTTTTAACCAAATTAATAATGTTTAGAATAGTTTCATTAACACCAGACTGACTTATTTTCAACACTACTTCAGCTTCTTCTTTTACTACACTATTTCACCAAAGATATACAGAAGCAAGCTTGAAGGACACAGTCAAAAGAAAGCCTGATACAAACAGACCATTTAATGTTTCTGGTACCCCACATGGTGGCAAAAACACTAAAAAAATAACGGACTGAGTCAATGCATTTAGGTTGACACAAATGATGTGGGGAGAAAAAACAGCATAAGGTCATTTTCAGATATGAGAATTTGAGGTTGAGTATTTTTGTTTGTTTGTTTGTGGTTTTGCCTGTTATGCAGACCTGGGAGCATGTAATTAGCACTAAGGTATTGGTAGTAGAAAACCAAATGTCAAAAGCAATAGAAGTCTGCAAGCTAGCATTATTGTGCACCTGTTGTTATAAACACTAGAGACAAGACTTGTCAAAAACATCAGGTGTGGCAGATACCACGTCAATTTTCAAAGGATAAATACAAATAGAAAACAATTTCACAATAGGAATAGGCACAGGAATGAAACAGAACAGAAGGTGAGGAGAAAAGTACACAAGATATATTAGCAAGGTCCTCATATCATAGATACTTTTGTAGTCAATTATAAACAGCTATAAATTTCAGAACATAAGCAGTGCCTTGCTAGATCTGAGCAATGGTGTCTATTTCAGCAATGAGTTTTCACACTGGCCAAGTACACAAGGAAGGTCACTAGTATTCAAGTAGATGGCCTTCAGAGGCAGTTGGACAGCTATCATGTCTGATAACCATTGATGGTTACATGACTTACATAAATTGGTGACTTACATAAATTGGTCCAACCCCTTTTTGAAACCAACCAAGCTTGTAGCCAGCACCACATCTCATAGTAGCAAAATCTCACCATTTCTACAATTGCGACATTGGGAGTGGGGGGAATCACAAATAAAGTTAAGGTAATGAGATTTCAGAAGCAGGAACCATAATTTTACCAAACCTGTTGGGATTTTGTGATGTACCTTAATAGCGATATGTAAAGACTTCCCAAAATCTGAGTCCATTTGGATAATCTCATGAATCCTATGAACTCTAAGAATTCTTCCCCCAAGTTTACCTCCAGAGCCTTCTTTGATTGTAATTTGGGTTTGTTCTTGGCCCAGATTTTTTTTCCAGCCAGCAAGGTGACTCACATCCCACTAGGACAGGGGTGTCAAACTCGCGTCATCACGGTGGAGTCGTATGACATATCTGGACTTTTTCCCCTTCACTAAACCGGCTTGGGGGGGGCAGCATTTGATGCAACCGGCCCACAGGCCGCAAATTTGACACTCCTGCACTAGGAGAAACAGACCAAATACACCTGTTTTGATGTCCTACACAGCAGCAGAAAACTGAAATCCAAGACAGCAAGGTTCTGAAACTTGTTTTGTCCAAAGAAACAGTTCTTAAAGTTAAACACTAATACTGAAGAATCACTTTCTTAAACATATTTCCTTTAAAAGCAGTATCTTTTTTCTGCATTTCCAATGTTATCTTCAGTAATTCCTTTGAATATACTGGCAGATGGTTTTCATTTGTGCTTAAGTCTCTTTGGTCAGGTTGACCAGATGTTACTAGCAGCAGTGACAACTAATTCACGAACCATAAACAATTAATTGTGAATGTGAAGATATGTTTGTATGTTCCTAATCATTAAATATCAGAGGACATCTACTATTTCACATGTTCAATCATGCAGACAAATCTCTAATTAACACTGACAATGTGTTAAAGCCCAAACACATTATTAGGCCCTATTATCAAAGGAGAAGTGTGCTTCAGGAATTATGGAAAAGCATCATATTGGAAAAGCTAGAATACATTACCAAGAAAAATCAACGGCTTTGTTAATGTTACCTTGTTTTTAGGAAGAACAATAAACCAGTTTAAATGAAACTATGGCT
The DNA here is from genome assembly GCF_029215685.1 of Pituophis catenifer annectens. Classification (NCBI taxonomy): domain Eukaryota; kingdom Metazoa; phylum Chordata; class Lepidosauria; order Squamata; family Colubridae; genus Pituophis; species Pituophis catenifer. The sequence continues at coordinate 104,156,355 of NW_027256882.1, forward strand.
CGCATAATTTTTGCATTAAAAAGGGAGAACTGCTTTGTAAGGATTCCATTGCAATAGAAGTACATAGTATGGATGGCAGCAGACAACTCTAAAAGACTGATAACCATGATTTGAATTATGTGGCTTGAACTTTACATATTTCAAACTAGCTCTTCCAAATCTCCTGCCTTAGCACAGCAATCTTGTTTGGCTGCCATCTTCTCTGGTGGTGTGAAACTTTTTGAACTAAAATGACATGGCACAAATGGAACATTTTTCTTTAAAATTACATCCAACGCTCAGAAGGGAAGGCTTTCATCCAACAATTCCAGTCTGCCATATTCAGTTCAAGCTCATTTTCTCCAGGTTTTTTCCAGTTCTGCCAGGACATATTTATCTCAGCACTTTACTTAGGAAATCCTCATTGCCAGGCATTCAGGCCAATTTCAATTAATCAATCTGAGAGCAGCTACAACAGTGGAGGGGGGCAGATCTCCAAGAAAGGGAAATGTACAAACCGTTTGATCCTAAATTACTGTAAAGAGGGGGAAAAATAATCAGAAAAACATTTTTTGTTCAGTTGATATATTGGGAGTAATATTGCTCCCTCTCTTCAACCCTTGCTTTTTAGACCTTCGGTTGGGATTTGCTTTGGAAGTTATCCCCAAATACTTGCCAAGGTTGTTCTCAGAAGGAAGAAAACAAATTGCTTTGTGAGGAAAAGAGGATAATTTGTTGGGCTATTTGCTTTGGGAAAACAGGATGACTGAGTACCTGACTCTTTGATAGCAAGGGTTGTGAACAGAATTGGTTTATCATCTGACATTTGTGCGCTTCAATGCAGTTTATTTGAAAGGTGAGAGAGTGACTGCCTGCAACTGTGAAAGAAAATGGCTTGTCAGAATGATTGCTCAAAACCCATGAAGCCGTCGGTAGCACCTGCCTGTTTAGTTAATTCCCACAAGTGTTATATAGTGAAGCTAAATCTTTAGTGTACTGTAGTTACCACGCTAAGGACACTTAGGTCCATTGCTTAAAGGTATTTAGCTAGGTTGAATTGCAGAAATTTACAAGGCAATAATATTCTATAAAAAATCAGTGTTCATTAGTTTGGATCAAAATATGAAAAACAGCTTTATGGCAGAGTATGTTTTGAATAAAGAACTCAGCATGTTAAACTGGGCAGGGAAATCATTTCTAAAACTCCTAGAGTAGTGTTTCCTCAACTTCATAACTTAAAGATGTGTGGACTTCAGTTCTCAAAATTCCCTAACCAGAAGCCTGGGAATAATTTTTGGAAATTCTGGAAATTGAAGTCCATACATCTTAAAGTTACTAAGGTTGGGGAAACACTGTTCTAGAGAAATAGTTCCCAACTACAATGCATCTAGCATTATTACTGGATAATAATAATCCCTAATTTATGATAATTGAAAATCCTAAAGGGAAATTATATGAGTTGGGAACCAGTGCTTCAGAAAGCCATTTTCAGTTGCTGCAATCAAAACTGAGCTAAATGAGTTAATGAGCTAAATCAGCTCAATAAGCTGATGGGTTATAAGAGAACACTTAGTATGTTCCTAAATGGAGCAACACTACTTAATAATAAACAGTGATTCTCATTTTGAAGAGAACTTCCATACTCATAAAGAGTATACAGTATTAGATGGCTAATAACACCACTTTTTTTTTTTTTGAGTTTCAAGATAATCATATTCCACTGCTGGGATGGCCTGGGAATAGCCCAGACCTGCTATTGGACCTGCTCAATGACAAAAAGGTTTTGGTCTAGAATTCGAATTTGGTTACGGGAAATAATTGATGAGGAATTAGATCTATCCCCTGAAATATTTCTCTTGGGAATAATTAGGAATGGACTTACTAAAGATAAAATCCAATTTATAATTCATATTACAACAGTGGCCAGATTAGTCTATGCGAAATTTTGGAAAGATAAAACCATACCACCAGGGGAAATTTTAATAAATAAAATTTTAGAGTGCGCAGAAATGTCAAAACTAACGAACGAGCTAAACAACGACGAGAAATCCAAACACCAAGTAGTATGGGGAAAGTGGTATGAATGGTTAAATAATAGGATAAAATTATGATGTCAAGGTATGCTTATCTTTTGCAATTTAAATGTGAAATATACCTGATGTATATTTTGTAAATATGTACAAACACTGCACTTCTGATTTTAGTAGAGCCTTGATGTTTTTAATTACAAAACTAATAAAGTATATTAAAAAAAAAAAAGAAAAGAAAATCTATGGAGCCGACTAAAGAAATCTGTTAGTCAGAAGCAACCCAGCAATAAAACCCAGTTAATAGAAGCAATCATTCAATCTTGGTTTCACATTATAACAGCTGCAGAACTAAAAGACTTGATTTACTCCATGGGAAGAGGTTGTAAGGCCGTAATTCATGCTAAAGGTTACCCAACTAAGTATTAACTGACATGGTGATAATTTTTGTATTTCGTTTTTTCTAAATGTTTCAATTTTCTTCATTATACTGTAACTGCTATTCTAATAGCAAATCCTTCATAAAAGTTATTGCATTACATTCTTGATTAAATTATCTTTCCATTGATATATACTTTTATGGTACTAATCCAAAACAAAGTGGTGTTATTAGGTAGTTTTAGAAAATACACTTTTCCTAAAAGGTTTCCACAATTTTAGCCTCTACTGTATTTTAAAGACTGTCAGGGTTATAATAATAATTTACTCCTGCCTTCTGTTTTGTTTTGTTTTGTTTTGTTTTACCATCTAACATTTCAATTTTGTAGTGCCATTTAAACTGCTGTTTCAATTGAAATCTTACCGTTTTATAAAATGGGTTGAGGGTTTCATTTGCAAGGGGCATATAAATACATAAATGCTATATCTATTTTAATCATTATTTCCATTTTAAAAATTGATTTAAGAAAGAAAAACAGGTCTAGTAATAGTTTTGATAACTTTTATTTCATAGAACATTTCTGCTTATATATTATAATCTATCTCTAAGTGTAGAAGTTCATCCATACAAATGGACTGATATCAATTTGTACCTCGTGCATTAATCCTTTTAATATATCTTTCAAATATAATAACATTTCAATAGAATTAAGCTAAGAAGAAAAGATCTATTTGTCTGATCATGTTCTCTGCATGATCCTTTTTTATTTCTTGCAAAAGATTTTTTTCAGGAAATAAAATTTGTTAGCTTCTCCCTTTGGCAATAATACCTCTTGTCATGGTTAAAGAAGAAGAGAGAAGTACAATTAAGAATTACGATTAATTCGGAAGGCATTATCAAAGTAGCTATAATTCATCTCTACATGTCTTCAGTATCAAGTAGTGTCGGGTCATACTAAATAAAAATAAACAAGCTCTATAAGGTAAGTCTATTTGTTTTTTTTCGCTTGCTCAATGCGGTCTTTACTCACTAGAGAGAAGACTGAGCATTAAAGTGTTATATTAATTGATAGACTCAGTAACCAGAATTCCATTTTTTAGTCAGTCAGGTGTTACACGAAAAAAGGTGTCCCCATGAGTACAATGAGATTGAAAACCTTGACCTTTGGTTCCACTTTACCAGAGCAAGTCACACTACATTGACTTGATGTATGAGCACAGAATAGGGTATTAGAAAAAGCAAGGAAATTTTAAAAGAGATAAATAGTACCTCCAACGCTCTCATGTTTAACAACTTGCTTTAAAAAAAAAAAAAACTCCTTGGAAATTCAGTTAAATAAGATGTTTGGATTAATCTATTTGTTTCCTTATTTTTCTTCCATTTATCATTCTGCTCTCTGCTCCTGTGCTTAGAGAAGTTGTCGCTGTAAAAAAATAAAAAGAATGGTAAACTTCATATAAAGGCCCTATGCAGGGTATTCTAGGAGTCACATAAAAACTAAACTTTTCCAGGTGTGCAATGTATGTATTATTAGTAGCTTATTACAAAGTAGAAAGGTTTATTTTAAAAGGTATGTATCCATCTCACACGTTTTGTGGCCTCCATTGAAAACCACCAACTATAGGTTAAACATGTAAACACATTATGATTATTCAGAATGATTAAATTTACATTAAAATAAAATCCTCAATTACAACCACAACTGAGTGCCAACATTTCTGTCGCTAAGCGAGACATTTATTAAGTGAATTTTGCCCCATTTGACAACTTTTCTTGCCACAGTTGTTAAGGAAATCACTGCAGTTATTAAGTTAGTAACGCAGTTGTTAAGTGAATCTGGTTCTCCCCATTGATTTTGCTTGTCAGAAGGTCGCAAAAGGGATCATGTGATCCAGGATGCTGAAGCCATCATAAAATATGACGAGTTACCAAGTGTCTGAATTTTGAATTTTGAACACATGACCAAATGTGGGGATGCTGCAATAGTTGTTTTTCATGATAGTTATTCCTTTTTTCAGGGCCATTGTATCTTCAAACAGTCACTCAATGAACTGTTTTAAGTTGAAGACTACTTGTAATTCCTGCTTCACAAATTGTATTATTTTAGTAGAAGAAATTAGGGCTGTTACCTAGCCAGTTCAGTTTGACTTATGCAACTCAATCTTAGTTCTTCCTCTTCCCTTCATAAAGAGGCATAAACCAAGGGTGAAATGGTTCGTACAGTTCAGGTGAACCAGTAGCAGCGGTGGCGGGTGGTTCAGAGAACCATTAGCAGCGGCAGTATGAGGCTCCACCCACCCAACCAGGAAGTAACCTGTTTTTTACCTTCTGCCCATGTGCAGAAGGCTTTGCACATGAGCAGAGGGTCCAAAATTTCATGTGATGCACACATGCTCTCTCACTCCGCTCCTGCGGTATGCGCATTTCCGAACCAGTAGGGAAGGTAAGTAGATTTCACCCCTGGCATAGAACCAGCAAGATGGGAGTTGAATAGGCATGCTAAGATGGAGAAATAAGAGGTGGTGTCACCAGCTGCCTGAGTCAAATAAGGAGGTCAGATGGAAAGGGAACTAGAGTCAGATGGAGTGCAGTTAGCTAAGGACATGAGGAATGCTGAAAGGACCAGTGCTAAACTGGTTATTGAAAGGGAATTTATGGATATTGCTTTCAGATTCAGAATATAATACAACTTTGCAAGTTCTGTTATTACAGCCATATGTGCTCATTTATTAATGCATGGTTGGTTCCATACATTTATAAATCCTGATTATTAAATATTTAGATAATTCTCATTTTGAAGGGCAAAATATAAAAGCATTTATTTGCAACCATAGGTTTTTAGCAAATATTATATACAATTGCAACAATCTGTATCAGTTAAATGTATCCCCTCCCTAAAATTATCCATACTGTCTGTCAACAACTGAGTCCATATCTTCATGGTAGGCCTTGTGAAGAATTGAACTTGTTTTGTGATATTTTCATCTATACTAGTGCACAAGAAATAGATTTTTGTTCTTCTAGACTGAATTGATTCAGTTGTATTAAACAAAGGAATAATAAATCTAGCTCTGGGTTCATGATATAATTTGCAATAAAGTAATGGATCAGATCTTCTACCTGTGAATTATCAGAAATGCATAAATGTGTGTAATTGGTAATCTTCTATATCATCTATCCAAGTAGGTTATTGGCTTTGTTTGAAAATTAAGTTCTGTGAAAACTTGTCTCAGGGAATGAGATAAAAGGCACTGTAAATAAGATGGCATTTGTTTTCCATCTTTAAGTTATTGGTACCACTTGGCCAACTTAAACTTGTATAGATGCTGTATCTTGTCTAGAATAGTTAAAAAATAAACAATACTTCAATCATATGTGGCAATTTAGGTCATTCAGCAGATCCTGAACTAGTGAAAATAGTGACAATACGTTTAGGCTTAAATTAATTCATCCACTACTATTAAATTGTTAATGGGGGCTTTGTCTTACCAAATAAGTGTTGGGCATGACAACTATAATATAAATGTATTACTTCCTTTATCTGTATATAAATTTGTGGAAGGCCCATTTTTGATCTCAACATCACTGCCAATGTACATGGGGGTGAAGCTAGAACTGATCTCATGAATTTGTGCTGCATCATTACTAATTCTTGTAGTTTACTTAAATCCCAAATGGGGACCTCATATGACAACTGGGAGATTGTTTCCCCCTGGAAGATTGAGAGATCTGGCTGCACTAAACAATGTCCTTTGGAATAGGCGGACAAGGGAACAAATGGCTCTCATTGATCTCATAGCCATTGTTCTTGAGATGCAATTTGTGTTTTCCATAATAGTGTTTCAATAAAATGGACACTCCAACACCTGAAAGATAAGATAAATTATTATCTGAACTGTTCGTTAACTAATGCAGGTAATACCACTGAAATACCTTCCAAGAACATTCACACATTTCAGCAAAAGTCAAAGGACATTTTGACTTCCTCTCTTGGGATGGTTATGTTGGAGCCAGCATTTCATTGGAATTTATTTCTGTGAATTATTATGGATATGACTCAAATAGCCTGTTTACATTGTAACAATAGGTCACTGCTGAAAAAAATACCTATCATTCTCATGTCAGTGGGCTAGAATATCCCTTCAGAAAACCACTTTTTGTGCCAAATTTTCCATCTGTTGTCTGTGTGAGAAACAATCAGTAGGGAACTTGCCATGTGTTGCAATTTTATTTCTGCCTCTAATCCAGGTTTCCTCCCTCCCGCTGCCCCCCCTCCCAATTCTGTTTATGAAATTCAAGTTATTTTTCCAAGTAGCACTTGCAACCTGCTTCATGCTGACTTGGGAACTAAGAGGTCTATGGGAAAAATAAGTGCCAGCATAAGCAATTCAGGCCCAGAACAAGCTAAACAAAATTATGTTATCATCAGCACTACAATGTGCTCTTGGGCTGATGACTGCATTCATAATTCTTTCAAGTAAATATTCTATTTCTTCAGGTCTCTAGTCACAGCAAATACAGGTTTTCTTATGATAATAAGATCTAGTGACATTAACATTACTATCCAAATTGTTTGACCCAGGTTCATTCCCAAAAAGTTTGAAGAGCTCTTGAACTTGGTTGGATGGTTGTGATCAAATCCAACAACAACAAAGGACCCAGCAGGCACTCCTTCATATTGTACAAAGAAGAGAACAACAAAGTAACATTGTCATTTCATACATTGCAGGAATATCTTAAAAGCTCAGGAGGATTTTCAACCAACACAATATGCATACACACTTTAAACCCAAAATTACACTAAAGCAGAAGCTTGTTCACTCCAAGGTTAAAAAAACACCCAGACACAAATTGAGCATTGTGATATATGCAGTACAATGTAGTGAGACATGTGCAGATCTGTACATTGGAGAAACAAACATTTCACAAGCGCAAGGCACATCAAAGGAAATCAAACATATCAGGACAAAATTCAGAGGGCCATCTGCATTTGAAAGACAAAGGTCACTCTTTAGAAGATAGCAAAGTCCACATACTGGACAAAGAGGTCTGCTGGTTTGAAAGAGGGGTCAAAGGGGATGTCTATGGTAACACTGAACAGCCCGCCCTTAACAGGGGGGGGGGATCCGGCACCACCTATCTCCTGTTACAACTGAACTCCTTTCAGCATTTCCAAGAAAGTTCCACAACCATTTGCATTATTCGGGTGACCCTGCAGGCACATATAAACCCCCAAGTAACTTTAACGACTCTCAGAAAGAGTGCTAAAGACCAGATGACTGCAAGGATTCGCCCCCATTCTGTCAGAACTGAAGAAGCTTCTTGGATAAGAAGCAAAATATCTTCAGAGAAAAACAAAGAAAGTCCAGTTACCTTTTGAAAAAGCATCTTTGCAACAACTATAACCTGGATGACTGAGAATCTCCATTGACATTTGAGGGAGAGAAACTTTTTTGTAAGTAATGGGCTTCATTCACTGAACTTGCTAAATTGATGGTTAGTATAATTCCTACTTTTAGTTTGTGCTAATCACTGAGTTTAACTCAAGAATGCTACAAGATGTCTCTGGGATTAACATGATTTAAAAGTAGCCACTGCATGACTTTTAAACAAACCATGTCTGAATAATTTTGTAGCTGTATCACTGAGGGAAGAGGGTATGTGGTTACTCAACTCGTTACTTCAATACGTATGGGTAAGGTAAGATCAAGATAAATATAATCAAAACATTTGCTTATTTTACAAGATTGCTAGGCTAAAGCAGAAGATAAATTAAGCATTTGGAGAACCTCAGAAACCTATTTCAGGAAGCACTGATGAATTTTATGGAATAATTAGAAATGTCTCCTCTCTCCAAACTATTTGTAAAAGTGCATAACCTGAATTAATCATATACTAAAATCTGGTTACTGGTATTACTGTAACAGTAATTGAAAAATTGAAAAATTGACCCATCTTTGGTACAACTCATTGTTTTGGGTATGATATGAAGACTTTTTCCTAAGACAAAATAAGACTTGGCCACTGTCCTTTCAAATGAGACAGAATAAAGCAAAGCAAGAGATTCAGTGTCTAGAAACTTTGGACTGGGTGGGGATAGGGTAAAAGTGTAAAGACAAAACAAAAAAGCACAAAACACAAAAAAATACAAACACAAACATAAAAAAGCACCAAAAAGTGTAAAGTGGCAACTACAGTCATGCAATCAAAGCTTGTCCCTTTTTTATGTGCTTTGCATGTGTGATGTGGTGAGCCTTCAATATTACAGTCACATGTCACTATCTTAACTTTTTCTAACCCATTTTCTGAATGACTCTGTTACTGTGGTCTTATTGTTAGTTGTCTTCTTGACAATATAAAACTGAAAAAAGAACTCTCCATGAATCCTTGTATCATGTTTTACTTCAAAGGCAAACAAATGAACAAAAAAGGAATAATTGGAGAAAGCATACCGGAAAACCCCAAAGCCTTTTTCAGAGTTTTCTGAAGTGCCCTGCCTCTCTCTCCTCATCAGTAACTATCTCCTACTCTATTATTGTTAACATAAGCAGTATAAATAGGAGACTAATCTTTTACCATAAAAATGACACAGAATATAATTAAGCTCTTACCCAGGCAATTTCACTTTAATTTCAAATAAAAATGAGAGCCTTGGCCTGCTAGTAATTCAAATGCATCAAAATTTTCTAATCCACCAGCTTTGCAGACTTTAATCTACCATTTTTAAAACATAGTTGATCACTTCTTCTCTATAGCAAATAGCAACGGTATGAAGTTTATACATTTTGTACAGTTCTTTCTAATTACAGGGTGAGAAATTTGAATGCTGAGTTGGATTTTTGTTTGAACAGAACTGCAGTCAAACCTTTCTTATCTTTGTTTGCCTAATAACCTAGACATTTTATTCTTTCATACAAAGATGGTATAAAACATTACATGCAATCCTTATATTGCATACAGCTCTAGCTCACCTTGACGGATCTCAAACTGCTAAATAGCAACAGATCAGATTAAGACTTTGATAGGAGAACAGCAGGAATTCTCAAGATTGCTTGCTAGACTAGAAAATTTAAAAAAAAATATCGGAAGAAAGTATATCAAGCCATTCCCATACTGTTACCAAATAAACTACCTATCTATTCATGTAGTCATTAGACAGGACTGCAGAAATCTGGTTGACCATCTGATGACACTGAAGAGGTGCCCAAAACTCTGGACCATTTATAGTTTTGCGATTCACATTCACATGATGGAACATGGGGGCGATGATGTCAAAATCCTGCAGCACATCTGGCTACAGAAAATAAATAAAACCTTATATGCAGTGTCAGGCCAAAGATAGTGAAGATTCCACCAAATGAGCCAGGAGCACAATCAGTAGCTTTCTAACTACTTTATCGGTTCATATTCTGCAAATTTACATCTACATACATTTCGATACATTCTGTATAACTATCCCAAAGGAAGAAAAATAGAGAGAGAATCTACTTTTCTGTCAAGTAGTTGAAAGGAAGTTGGGAGATTCTGAGAGCTCAGCTTTTCCAATGTCCAGCTTCCATCTTTTATAGCTGATAGCATCTGTGCTGATTCCCACAGCAAGTTTTCACACTTTGTTCTGATCTCAGATCTGTCCTCCATGTTTTGATGTGCCAGTTCCTTTTCAAGTAAAAGCTTGTTTATGCTATGCAATCATAATAGATAAATACTTTCTACATCTCACTGGAGAAACTATTTAGAGTGTATGAAGATATTTCAAATCTATGGTGGAAATGTAAACAGTACGAGGGGACATTTCCTCATGCTCAGTGGACATACCAAAAAAAACCTAGAAAAATTGGAGTCAGATATATACACTAATTCAAAAGATTGTAAAGATTAATATACAATTGAAACCAGAGAATTTTCTTTTGGTACTAACCAATAAATAGTTAGAAAAAAAGTTATAGAACTTTGTCTTTATACATGATACAGTAACTGAAGTGAGATTATTATATGCATAAAGATGGAAAGATTCAACATCAACTACAGTAAAGGAATGGATGGTGAAGATATAGGAAATTGTTGAAGTGGCCAAACCAGTGGTGGGTTGCTACTGGTTCACACTGGATTTGGCAAACTGGTAGCGGCAGTGGTGGGAGGCTCTGCCCACTCACCCAGACACTTCTGCGCATGCGCAGAAGCACCATGCGCATGCACAAGTGCACACACATGCACAAGCAAACTGGTAGTGACAGGATTTGGAACCTGTCCTGGGCCAAACTGACTTCTTTGAGCAGAGAAAAGGCATTATCTGAATTTATTGTTGACTGGAAATCCATTATAGACTTTCTGCGTGAAACAGAAAAAAAGCAACTTTTGATAAATGATGTTGACAATTAGAAAAAAAAATATAGAAAAAATGAAAATTATGCTGTAACCATAGTTAGATGTACTGTAAATGCATATATTTATAACTCTTGTAAACTATTTTTTTATATTTTCAGGGGGAGGGGTTGCATTTTTGGCTTTGGCTTTTTTTTCTTCTTTCTTTTCTTTATTCTATACATTACTTTCTGTTAGTTTTAATCTTTATTAAAATTGTAATGAAGTGATAGATGATAGATAATGATGTTGATAGATAGATAGATAGATAGATAGATAGATAGATAGATAGATAGATAGATATAGATGACGGATGATGGATGATGGATGGATGGATGGATGGATAGATAGATAGATGATAGATGATAGATGATAGATGATAGATGGATGGATGGATGGATGGATGGATGGATGGATGGATGGATGGATAGATGGATAGATAGATAGATAGATAGATAGATAGATAGATAGATAGATAGATAGATAGGATAGATAGATAGATAGATAGATAGATAGATAGATAGATAGATAGATAGATAGATAGATGATGATAGATGATAGATGATAGATGATAGATGATGGATGGATGGATGGATGGATGGATGGATGGATGATTGGATGGACGGATGGACAGACAGATGGATAGATGATAGACGGATAGATAGACTTTATCATCTTAGTGCTGCCAATTTAATCTTCAGCAGTCTTATTTCATTCTTCCTTTGTTCAACCTTTCCTTTTTATTTCTGTGTGCCTTTGAGTCAGTCTTGACTCCTGGCAGCTGCCTGAACAAGACCCTGTCGTTTTCTTAGCAAGATTTCAGAAATGGCTTGCACTTGCCTTCTTCTTCCTAGGGCTGAGTGAGAATGGCTGACCCAAGGTCACGCAACTGGCTTTGTGCCTAAAGCCAAACTAGAACTCCTAGTCTCTCAGGTGCTAATCTGGTTCCTTAATCACTACACCAAACGGGCTTTCTCCCTTTCTCGGAATGGTACCATATAAAGAGAATTTGAGATTTAGAAGGTATGTAATAAAAAAAACCTAGAGAAACAGAATAAAGAATAGAGATATAGATAATAAAGGCATATATTTCATATCATTTGGGATTAGAGGTTCTCTGTCCCTGCTGTAGATGTTATATAAATGCTCATTTGCAATCTGGGCTCGCAATCTGGGAGTCCTCCTGGATAGGCAGCTGTCCTTGGAGGAACATCTGACGGCTGTAACCAGGGGGACCTTTTGTCAGGTTCGCCTGATCCGCCAGTTGCGGCCCTTTCTTGATCGGGATTCCCTGTGCACAGTCACTCATGCCCTCGTCACCTCTCGCCTTGACTACTGCAACGCTCTCTACATGGGGCTCCCCTTGAGGAGCACCCGGAGGCTCCAACTGGTCCAGAATGCAGCAGCGCGGGTAGTGACGGGAGCAGCCTGGCGCTCCCATGTAACACCGCTCCTGCGCGAGCTGCACTGGCTCCCAGTGGTCTTCCGGGTGCGCTTCAAGGTGTTGGTTATCACCTTTAAAGCGCTCCATGGCATAGGGCCTAGCTATCTTCGAGACCGCCTGCTGCCACCGACGATCTCCCATCGACCTGTGCACTCCCACAGAGAGGGCCTCCTCGGGGTGCCATCAGCCAAACAGTGTAGGCTGGTGACCCCCAGGGGGAGGGCCTTCTCTGTGGGGGCACCTACCCTCTGGAATCAATTGCCTCCAGAGATAAGGAGAATCCAAGACCTCGGTGCCTTCTGCCGTGCCCTTAAAACCTTCCTTTTCCAGCAAGCCGGGCTGGCCTAATTTTTTAAGTGTTTTTAAGTGTTTTGTTTATTGTTTTTAATTAATGGGGCCAAATTTATATATGTATATTTTAACTGTATTTTAATATTTGTACTTGATGTTTTTACTTGGCTGTTCACCGCCCTGAGTCCTTAGGGACAAGGGCAGTATACAAATTCAAAATAAAATAAAATAAATAAATAAAATAAAACTATGGAGTCCCAAGTCGTGAGTTACAATGATATAATTCAAACCACCTCTTCAACATTCCTTGGTCATCCAATACCTCCATTCCCAATTTCATACTCCAGAGTTTCCATATGACATAAAGGACACTACAACAGCAAGAAAAGAAAAAGTTGGTTAGGTAAAATTGGTGGGAAGATGGCATGCTAGATTTAACTCTCCCCACATAGCCCCTGGTAATGTTTGATCTTTATGGATGGAGCAATCAATCACCATTTCTTTCATGCAACTCTGTTGGTATTTTTTTTTATTAAAAAGCAATAATTTTTCCATTGTTCCACCTCACTCCCACCCCACCTATCCATTCTAAGAGAAAATATTATTACTCCAGAAACCAACGTTCAGGCATTATTTTTAGAACAAAACAAAACTGTGCTCGGTTGTCTTTTTTTAATTAAAGCAAACAATTTTACTGCATTTCCTCAATAGATAATATTGATTCTAACATAGGTCCAGGTTTCATTCCACCAAGGACAATAACCAGCTGTCCCTACATTCATTTTCACAAACTCCAAAAGGAATTGATTATCGTCCAACACTTCTTGGTAGCACCAACTGGATACTGTGAAATCTGGCAGCCGTCTTATGACAGCATCAAAGGGATAAATAATCTCTCCTTCCAATAAAGCTTTTTAACCTTCCAGAATCAAGTGCAAGTCTTTATTTAATTTTTCCAGAATTATTGTGGCATCCGAAAACCTTAATGGTATAAAGCCCATTCTTTACATGATTTAAGCAAGCAAGATATATTTACAAATGAAGGCAAATATATTTTTTCCAGGATCCGTCTTGGATCTTGCAAGATATATTTAATTGGCTTTAGGCAGAAAATTGGAATATAGCTGATATACCTACAGCATATTTGTTTGTTTACATATTGAGGAAGAACACAAACGCACATAGACAAAATTGAAGTCATAATTTGTTTTCCCATCTCCCCTTTTTCATTTAAGTAGCACAAATCCTTGCAGAGTTAAATACTGAAAATCTCTGTGATGAAATACTGATTTCTTTATTTTTTTTATGAATCACAGTAAATAGTAACTGTTTAAAAAATAGGGTTGTTTTCCATTTAGGTGTGACTGATAACACAAATATATTCTTACTGTCACAGAGCTAGAGGCTGCTCTGTCCTTTCTTATAAATAAAACCTGCCTCCTTCTTATAAATTATATGACAATTAGAACCCAGCTCAACCGAGAGGATTTGAAGTTCAAACAGCTCTTAGATCTCTCTCAGCTACAAAGCATTTCAAAGCAGAAATGCTATATTAGGGATTGAATAAACTGACGAAAAATATGTTCAGGATATTGGAAAAGCTTGCCTGTGCTGTGGATCTGCTTTTAACTGGAAGGGAAACATAGATTGTGCACTTGAGCTGGTATTCCCCCACCCCACCCCCCAAAATTATTCAGATGGTTTTGCCTTAAAGGGAAAACTCCTTTCAAAGTCAACTATTCTGTGTTCTCTCATTCAGTCCCCTCTTCAATTATACCTGAAAACAAAGCCCGTTTAGGCAAAATAAAGCAATCATCTCAAGCAGCCATTGTCATGAGTAAAACCAAAAGTATTACTGCTATTGTGTACTATATCTGAGGATGTTGGCAACTCGGTTTATATGTGGAATAGGTAGGAAGCCTTCTTGTCTTAAAATAGCTTTGAACCAGATAAGCCTCCATCAAACTAGTCATGTTGAGAGGAAGATGTAGTGGATGTAGTGAAGAACCTTGGTGGCCAACCCATTTATGGAATAAATGGAAAAAATTACAACTGTCTTTGTTAGGAAGAATAGCAGTACTTAAAATGAATGTTCTGCCCAAGTTTCTATTTCTTTTTCAAATGATACCAATACTTAAAAAGGATGCAAATCTGGAGGAATGGCAGAGAGGCATTAACAATTTTGTTTGGGTAGGGAAGAGACCGAGAGTTAAATTAAAAATAATGCAGGATACACGTGAAAGAGGAGGTTTGAAATTGCCCAATCTAAAATTGTACTATGAAGCAGCTGTTTTGTCAGCAATTAGTGATTGGATTAATTTAACAGATGAAAGAATACTGAATATTGAAGGGTATGATTTGCTATATGGTTGGCATGCCTACTTAGTCTATGAGAAGAAGGTGGATAGGACTTTTAAAAGTCATATACTAAGGAATGCCCTCCTGCGTGTTTGGAAAAAATATCAATATAAATTGAATGGCAAGATACCCATGTGGGTAGTACCCAGACATGCGATAGAAAATATAAGTATAGAACAAAGACAGGATGTAACTACTTTATTTATTTATTTATTTATTTTATTGAATTTGTATACCGCCCTATTCCCGAAGGACTCAGGGCAGTGAACAACCATAGAATAAAACATAAATACAAAATTTAAAATAGATTAAAACGAATTAAATAAATTAGCTGAACAAATTTAAAACCCCAATAATTTAAAACCAGATTTAAAATTTATAAAGAAGTTTTATAAAGAAATTTATAAAGATTTAAACTTATAAAGAACTTCTGATTACAGAAAGAAATGTACTACAGTTAAAGCCTTTGAATGTACTAAGAGAGGAAAGGGCAATTCAAACCTGGTTTCAGTATGTACAGCTGCAGAATAGATGGAAAAAAGATCAGAAAATTGGTATTATACAATGTGAAGAAAATTTGATAAAACAAATTAGGGACCAGAGTAGAATGCATATAAAAAAGTTGTATAATATTTTGATAGAAATAGACTCGGAGACAAAGTTAGTTAAAGATTGCATGATAAAATGGGCACAAAATTTTGAGGAACCAATAATGATGGAAACATGGGAAAGGATCTGGGTAAGAAATGTAAAATTTACACAAGCTCAAAATTTGAGAGAAAATTTTTATAAAATGTTTTATAGATGGCATTTGGATCCTAAAAAGTTAACTTGTATGTACCCAAATTTACAACCCAAATGTTGGAGATGTGATTTTGTTGATGCTACCTATTTTCATGTTTGGTGGACTTGTAAAAAAGTTAAAAGCATTTTGGATAAAAATATGGTGGGTTATTCAAAATATTTTTTAAAAAAGGATAAAGTTTACTCCACAGTTGTTTTTGTTAGGTATCATTACAGATTGTACGGCTATAGAGACTAATTTGATTCTGAACTTAATAACCGCAGCAAGACTTTTGGTGGCGCAGTACTGGAAGAAGGAAGATTTACCTACTATTCAAGAATGGACATTAAAAGTAGTAAATTTAGCAGAAATGGCGAAAATTTCAGCATATCTAAAGGACCATTCAAATGAGAAATATATGTTAGAATGGAAAAGATGGATTGATTATATTCAAGGCAAATATCGGACTAAAAAATTTCAAATAGCTTATGAATGATCAAAGAGATTTTATAAAGTACTTAAATTTAGTTTAGTAAAAGGGGAGTTAAAAGTTCAAGAGAGGGATAGGAGACTATTGATAATTAGCTTATGTTAGCTTATGATTGTCAAATGTTATACCCTGTATTTTGCTCTGGGAAGTGGGGGGGAGGGAGGGGAAGGGGAGGGTTGGAAGGGGAGCGGGGGGGGGGAACGGGAAATGTTTGTAAAAAAATTTAAAATTTTTCAATAAAAAAAAAAGAACCTTTGTGGCACAGCAGACTAAAGCACTGTTAAGTAACACCAGCTGCCTGTAATTACTGCAAGTTCAAATCTCACCAGGCTCAAGCTTGACTCAGCCTTCCATACTTTCGAGGTAGGTAAAATGAGGACCTGGATTGTGGGGGCAATAAGCTGACTTTGTATAAAATAGAACACCGATTGGGGGGGGCAAAAAGCCCTACTAAGCAGGTATATACAAAAGTATGAAAGCTATTGCTTAACACATTGTAAGCCGCCCTGAGTCTCCAGAAAAGGGTGGCATATAAATCGAACCAATAAATGAATAAATAAATAAATAAATAAATTGTGGGGAAAAGTAAGGCAATAAGGAGGGCACCCTTTTTCCTATATGTATACTTGTTTTTGTTGTTGTTGTTGTTGTTGTTTTTCTTTTTAAGTGATAAGGGCATCTAAGCTACAAACTGTATCTGATGGATTAAACTTAATTCTTCTAGCCTTTGCTTTGGAGGGATATTATAATATGATAGCATGATGCAAGTATTTACCTCAGAACTTCAATCAATGATAGCAGCACAAATGATCTCAGAACTTTGATCCAAAGTTAGCCTCCAAGGATAGGAAATGAACTAGTATGGTTGGGTATGTTTTATTTTTCAAGACATATATAATGGAATGTCTATGATATATATACCAGCATCTGGGAAGATATTTTTCTTAAACCACAGAAGCAATCAATTAAGAAGAAAAGCAAAATATTCTCTAAATCATAAGAGACCACTCCAGCTATAATGTAATGATCCAGGGAATCTGCCTTAGTTGAAGATTATGGGATTCTAGCTACTGTAGGAATGTGAATCCTGTATTTGCACTCCTGTATTGAATGTTTTATTTTATTCTTTTCTTTGTGGCTCTTTTCTGGAGATGCTTTTGCAGTTAAAGTTCTTTTTCTACACTTTGCTGAATATTTTTTTTCACTTTCTACTTCATTTGTGCATCTATTGCTTTTGAATCCACAAACTGTTTGACAAAACAGAAGAGAGGGTAGCTGCAGTTTCCACTGTTTGTGCAGACTATCTGTGCAGACACCCAAGCTTTGTAGTAGCTAGTTGATAAGACAAATGAAAGTTGAGTTTCAACATTCTCGTAGGAAGAAGGACTATTGAGGTAGCATCAGAGCTGGAGCCTTAAAATGATCCCAGGACTTTCTGGAACTGGGAAAGAACTTGAATAGCATTGAAGATAGGCAAATAATGATCCCTTCCATCTATAGTTTATTCCATCAGCTGGATGGGGCATATATGGCTGGATTCAGGAAGCGAGTAATGCCTTTTTAAGGAAGGGGTTACAGCGTGGTTGGATTCAGTTACAATGACAATGCCCCATTGGAAAGCCTAAAAAAACCAAGTTAGGGACAGATTGTCATAGAGAAAATTTATGTAGTTGCTAGGAGTTAACAGTGCCTTGATGTCACATAATCAATCAAAAACAAAGGAGTTGTTGTCATCTGCCTTAAGAGAAACAGGAGTTTTGCCTCCTTCTAAGAATAGGGATGTGGTGGCTCAGTGGCTAAGACTTGGCTAAGCTTGTTGATCAAAAGGTTGGCAGTTCCGCAGTTTGAATACTGGGGTGAGCCCCTGTTACTTGTCCCAGCTTCTGCCAATTTAGCAGTTCGAAAGCATGTAAAAAATGCAAGTAGAAAAATAGGGACCACCTTTGGTGGGAAGGTAACAGTGTTGGTGTGCCTTTGGCATTTAGTCATGCCGGTCACATGACCACGGAGACGTCTCCGGACAGCGCTGGCTCTTCAGCTTTGAAACGGAGATGGGCACCGCCCCCTAGAGTTGGGAACGACTAGCACATATGTGCAAGGGGAACCTTAACCTTTACCTTTACCTTAAGAACACCAATTCTTTTTTTTTTCTAAGAATTTTTTTATTTTTTAAAACAAAAGATAAAACATAAATCCATCATCCATACAATTGCAAACAGTGTGTCTGTCGGTTACAAGTCTTTTATGCTTCCTCACCATATTCATTACTTACTAATTATCTAATTTCTCATATTTACCAGTCTAATAAGTATCTTTGTAATATAGTCCTCATTAATCATTTAACTATGGCTTCCCCCTCTTTTCATCAAAATTATTTTCAAATATTTATATTATAACATTCATTTTTTCATCCTAGGTTAACAATAGTCATACAACTTTGTATTATATTTCTACCGTTCTTATATTATAATGGTCTCATCCCTATTTCATTTCCATGTTTTATTATCTAGCCATTGATAAAATCTTATAATATTGTTTATCTTCCCTAATTCCAAATGTCAATTTGCTCATTTCAGCACATTCCGTAATTTTCTTAATAACTTCATCTTGCATTGGTATTTTCTCATTTTTTCAGTTTTTAGCAAACACAATTCTAGCCGCTGTTAATACATTCACAGTCAAATACTCAATTCTCTATTATATGTTTCTGGTTCAATCCCTAATAAAAAAATCTCTGGTAGAACACCAATTCTTGATCCTACGAACCAGCCTCCAGCCTGGAGAGTCCTGGCTGATCCTGTCCCTAGCAGGAATATAAATATAGACAACGGGGACAACAACTTTTGTGTGGTATTTTTTCTGCTGATTCAAGGATGGGTGCATAGAAATTTATGTCACTAGCAGAGAAAGCCCTCAGAAATAAACGTGTTGGTATCTATAATAATCTGTATCCCATGTATACAACCTGAATTTCATTCTAGAATTCTGGCCTAATCATTTAAATTCTGGGCTGGGATAAACATGTCTTTAGCACTTTGGGACACTTTTATAAAACTTTAAATCAAAATACATATTGTTGAATGGGAGAAAGTGAAAACCATTGACCAAACACCCAAGATAATTCCTGGCAATTGCTGCAAGATTCCCTCTTATATTTCATTTTATTAATAGCTATTTAAGTATTAGTGTTCAGGAGAGGGTAGGAATCATACTGAAATATATCACTAATTGAAAGTTAATTAAACATTGTCTATTGAGTCTTTCCTAATGGAATCAGGGCTTTAGAAAAGGGAAGCTATCCATTATAAAAGTCTTTTTTTTTTTGTGTACTGTTTGCCACTTCAGTAATTCTAGATCCAACTATTGGGATACAGATATTAATGTGCTTAAAATTCTGCTAGTCTTCTAATTTAAAATGTTATGTGACTCACCAACAAATTGACAAGAATACTGCATTTAATGTCTGTTCCTAACAGAAAACAAGGTGAGTTTAAAAAAAACAATTAAGGAATTGAAAACGCATATAATGCATTTTGTGGATCGGAAAAAGTTTACTTTCTGTCTGTAAGCTGCACTCTTGTGCAACCAACTGCTTGCTTTAATTCTTTCTTCTGTGGGAGTCTGTTAGTCAATTGTGTGGCCAGGGTTCAACAGTGGTTACGTTGTGGGAATTGTTATTGAGAGGCTCGTTTCAAATATCCCTGCCCATAAATTTCCCTGGGGACTTCGGGAATCACTCTCTCAAAGGGTCACCACCTCCAATATACACTACATAAACATGACAAGAAAATAAATAATAAATAAATAAATATGCATATACCCACATATATGACACAGAGAAACAACACAGTCTAATTCGGATAAATACATGTACAGTACATGGTGAGAAAAATGAATCTTGCGAGTTTACCAGACGGATGGCATAGGTTACAGTATCTGGTAGTCCTGCTAGAAATACTTCAAAACCTCCTCCCAAAGAGGCGCAACAGAAACAGACTGTAAAGTGGGTGTGTGGGGTCTTTAACAATGCTTCGACCTCTAAGCACTTAGCGCTTATAAACAGTATTCTGAATAACAGTAAGGAAGCTTCCTATTATCTTCTCGGCTGTCCTTACCACTCTATGTATAGACTTTCTAACTGAGGCACTACTGCCACCAAACCAAACAGTGATGCAGTTTGTTCAAACGCTGTCAATCGTGCCTCTGTAAAAAGTGGTCAGGACAGAAGGAGAAAGATGTGCTCTCCTCATCCAATGCAGGAAATGCAAATGCTGGTTTGCACGCTTCACTAAGGATGATGTGTGGAACGACCAATTCAGATTGTTAGTTATTGTTAGTTATCTGCACCCCCATTTTGCAATTTTCTCTCGACTATCTGAATGTGAGAACAAGCTCTACCGATAATAGGATCTTCGTTCATTTTCAGGCCAGCCCCATTTAGTAGTATCTAATCCCTGGTTTTGATTGCCTGCCATCTCTCCTTGAAAGAGTTTGATTTCTGAACAAAGCTGTTTAGAACATTGGGCCATCTGCCCTCAAAGCAGACGTGGTAAAGTCCACTCTCATTGGAAATTACCTAAATTGTCATCAGAGGTAAATTGACTTGCTGACTGAAACTCGGGGCTGTTCCTCTGTTGAGCTTTAGCCATGAAAATTACCTGGCTATTTGCATAGCCTACTGTTTGACATACAAAACTAGATTTACACGGTGTGTTTATTCTTTCCTGAAGCACAGCTGGAAGATGATATGAGAATGTAATAGACATGACCCAGGTAAAGTCTTTGGCATTCATGTCAGTTGATATATTGTTTTAACAAGCGGCTCTGTCTGTCAGGGCAGACAGCATTTTAAGTGGGACATGCTGAACTGTGTTTCACAGAGCTGGAGAGGCAAGGTACATCCTCCCAGACTGCTTTCCTTTCCAAGTGTTTCTCACCCTAAGTGAGAATGGTTAGGAGGGTCCATATTTTTCAAGCCTGCCTTATCTACGTTTCTTGGCATACTATGTGCTCCGAATCCATTGGTGATGTCCATTTTGCTCTCAGAATTCATGGAGGCTTAACCCTAAATGGATTTTCCATGAATGGGATTTTCCCATGTATTTTGCCAGTACCAAATGTACCCGTAGACAAAGCAGATATGAAAAATATTCACCATCCTAATCATACTAATGGGCTCCAAATCCATGGGTGATGTCCATTTTGCTGTGCGACTTCATGGAGACCTACCACTAACCCAATTGGATTTTTGAAAATTAGATATCCCCATGTATTTTT
The DNA here is from genome assembly GCF_029215685.1 of Pituophis catenifer annectens. Classification (NCBI taxonomy): domain Eukaryota; kingdom Metazoa; phylum Chordata; class Lepidosauria; order Squamata; family Colubridae; genus Pituophis; species Pituophis catenifer. The sequence goes on from NW_027256882.1 coordinate 104,177,745, forward strand.
CCTGGAAACATAGATAAGGCAGGCTTGAAAAGTATGCAGCTTCCTAACCCTACTAATGGGCTCCAAATCCATTGGACGTGTACATTTTGCTCTGCAAATTCAAGGAGACCTACCCCTAGCCCTAAGTAGATTCTTTGCAAATGGGATTTACCCATTTATTTTTCCAAGAAACGTAGATAAATTACTTTCTGTACTCATTCACCCATGTATGTGTACCATTGTACTGTGCAGCTGTTCTATTTATTCTCCACACCTGCAATAGATATTACTGTTACTATGGGGTCAAAAAGCCCATCAACATCTTGTCCATTCCCCTTACTCAAAAGGAAAAGGCCTTCCCTGACTGATCCTCAGCCCCAGCATTAGCTTTTAAGTGGGAAAAATATATTATCCACAACATAATGAAAAGCACTAATAAAATTCACACCACCATGATGCAGTCTATACATTTCTCTGTAACAATAACAATGCATATTAGAAATCCAGCTGTAGAAAAAATGCAGAAAGTGCTTTCATTGTACATAAAACATAAGTTGAGGAATAAAAGTGCTGAAATGACATAGTGACATAGCACTTAAAAACAAGGCTCTAAATATTTATGAACATTCTAGTCAATGCATTTGGGTTATAACAATTTGACTCTTTTTCTCTTTGGCTGAGTATTTTGCTTTGTGTGAATTCACTTTGTGTGAAGTTTTCGAGGAACATTGACCTAGCATAAACCGAGGAAAGCCTTGTGTGTTTCTCTGTCATATCTATAGCTATGGCTATAGCTATCTTTCTACCTAGCTAGCTATCTCTATCTCTATCTATATATTTATATCTATATTTACACACACACACACACATACATAGAGATAGATAGATGATAGATAGATAGATAGATAGATAGATAGATAGATAGATAGATAGATAGATAGATATGCACACATACAAAGAGAGAGAGAGAGTGAGAGAGAGAGAGAGCATGATATGAGGCAGGGGTGAAATCCAGCAGGTTCTGACAGGTTCTGGAGAACCGGTAGCAGAAATTTTGAGTAGTTCAGAGAACCAGCAAATGCCACCTCTGGCTGGCCCCAGATTTTAAAATATCCTTCCCCCAGGAGTGGGGTGGAAATGGGGATTTTGCAGTATCCTTCCCCTACTACACCCACCAAGCCATGCCCACCAAGCCACACCACGCCCACCAAGCCATGCCCACAGAACCAGTAGTAAATAAATTTGGATTTCACCACTGATATGAGATGATACAGATGTACAGATGTAAAGATGATATAAACAGATGTTAGATAGATAGATAGATAGATAGATAGATAGATAATAGATGAGATAGAGATAGAGATAGAGATAGAGATAGAGATAGAGATAGAGATGATAGAGATGATAGAGATGATAGAGATAGAGATAGAGATAGATAGATAGATAGAGAGAGAGAGAGAGAGAGAGAGAGAGATAGAGATAGCGATAGCGATAGCGATAGAGAGAGAGAGAGAGAGAGAGAGAGAGAGAGAGAGAGAGAGAGAGAGAGATGAGAGAGATGAGAGAGAGAGAGAGAGAGAGAGAGAGAGAGAGAGAGAGAGAGAGAGAGAGAGAGAGATCAGACTGCAAATCTAATTGCTAGAATTCAGCATTATAGTAATGCTGTTAATACTCCAAAGCATCACTAGAAAATTTAAAATAATAGCTGGCTGCAACTGAGTTTTTTGCTTTGAAAAATGCTGGGAGGGGTAGGGGGAGTTAATTTTTCTGATATTTCATGATTTCCATTTTTGCTGGGTCAAGCATTTATGTGTGTAATTTTTGATCTTGACTGTCCAGAAATAATGATTTGGTTCATTTTAATGTATGTAAGCGTTTAATTTGAAATACTTCAGAAAATTCTCTCTGAGGTGCTATTATCAGAAGATGAAACAGAATGAAAACAATTGGTTTGTACTATGCATTTTGATATTTTCACAGATTTAGCTGCATGTGAATTCCTTGAATATGTTAAAATAACTCTTGTGGAACCAATCAATGAAATGATGACTGAATGAAACAGCAAGTCTGTTCATCAAGTCTGCAGTATGTGGTCAACAGAATCCTTCATGTTTGCCTTCTGTTACAATACTAGTTTCTCTGCTTAATTAGGATCAGAGAAAAAGAGAAAGGTTTGCTAATACTGACCTTTTCCTCACGATCCCCACACAATGTGGTCCTGAAAGTTGTCAGGAAAGCCACCAAATGACTGTAGGCTCTTGGTGGTTTGGAGCAGTTGGCTGGGATTGGACTAATGTGGTCAGGTCTCTCTCTCTCTCTAAAGAATATTAATTTAGTGGTGAGAAAAATATATTAAAGTTATTAAAGGATATTTTACATCCATCACTTTAATACGAATTGAAAATGTAATGTTAGATGAACCATATTCCACAGATAAATCCCACCCATATTCCCTTTTGCATAGTACATGTTAAGGCTTTCATCTGCTAATACATCAAGAAAAAAAACCTGCACACAGTAATTAATTTTCATAATGTGTGGTGATGCATACAGATTACCAGAGAGCACGATAACTCTCTAAAGGCACATCAATATTTGACAGAATTGTGTGATCAAAGCAGAAGTCATTGAGAACTGCATTCAGGACCATTATTTTGTTTGTAAAAGATAAGCATCTTAATTACTCTGATCTCCTTTGCAGAAAGCAAAAGCAAAAAAAGTAAGCTATATTAATTTGTGAAGTAGGGATCATAGGAATGTCAAGGCTTGCTAGATATTCACATTACATTCTATTTGAAACAAGCAAGATTAAACACCCTTGTCAGATATCTCTTGAGGCTCCTACTACTGTTGCTACGATTTTAAATCAAACTGATTTGCAGATAGGGCATAGGAAATTATGTTATGATAGTTTGGATTTCTGGTGTTTTTGGTTCCGTACTGGCAATTTTGACTGGCAACAGCTCTCCAGAATGTCATGGTGTCCAATCCATTATTCAGAACACAAACCCAAATTAAATGTTTCCAACAGACATTTATTTAGAACTACTTGAATCCAACTAGTGAAGAGAAGACATCCACTTCTGAATAAGTGGTTCCACCATCAACTGCTTTTGCTCTTATGAATATTACAATATTCACTTGGAACCTGCTTTCCAATTACTTAAGTCCATTTTTCCATGTCTTTCATTTTGAAATAATAATGAAAATGTCTTGAACTTCTGTGTAATATCCTTTCAGATATTTGAAGAGTGCTATCATATCCCCATTCAGTCTTTTCCTCTCAAAGCTAAGTATATCCAGTTCCTTCTGTCTCTCCTTATAAGACCATTTTTACTTCCCTCATTGTTGTCACTGTAGTTTTCTCAACTGGTTTCAGTTTCTTTGAACCTTTCTTAAACTGTAGCATCCCAAATTGGACACAATTCTTCATGTGGCATCTAATCAATCCTATCTAAACATACCAGTGAACCCAAATGGAACTTTTATAGAATCGACTCCTCTAATCAGAATCAACTCACCCAAGCATTGTCTGTGGAGATTCTCAGTCATTGAGGTCATGGTTGTCCCAATGGTGCTTTTTCAAGAGGCAACTGGATTTTCTGGTTTTTTATTTTTTATTTATTTTTTATTAATCATATTTCTATGCCGCCCACTCTCCGAGGACTCTGGGCGGCTTACACCAAAGACAGTATACTAAATAGCATATTGCCTCTAACAATCTGGGTCCTCATTTTACCCACCTCGGAAGGATGGAAGGCTGAGTCAACCTTGAGCCAGTGAGATTTGATCCACTGATCTGCTGAACTAGCAGTCAGCTGAAGTAGCTGCAGTACTACACTCTAACCACTGCGCCACCTTGGCTCTTCTTCTTCTTCAGAGCTGAAGAAGCTTCTTGGATGAGAAGCGAAACGTCATCCAAGAAAAACCAGAAAGTCCAGTTGCCTCTTGAAAAAGCACCTTTGGGTCACCCAAGCATTCATTCCTAAGGAAATTGCTGGTGAACCCCACCTCTACAAAGTATATCACAATGAGGCTCATGAACACTACTGTTCAGTGGCAGCAGATATATTTGGGGAAATCACACATATACACACACAAACATGTGCACACACTAGAAAATCAGGTTGCCCCCACATTGATTACTTTCTGGGGGAGGGGGGAATCAAACCGCTAAGAATCCAGTTCACTTCAGAAGGATTGGATTGGATTGGATTGGATTGGATTGGATTGGATTGGATTGGATTGGATTGGATTGGATTGGATTGGACTGGATTGGACTGGATTGGACTGAATTGGACTGAATTCAATTTCAATAAACTAATTACAATTGAGATATCCTTTTCTGCTTTTTGTATATTTTCATTTTTCAGAGTGCATTTTCATTCACTGGATGTATTCAAGTAGCCATCTATAAAGGCTTCCAAAGGACAACAAACTCCAGATAGTAAAGAAGTCATCATGGAATGTCTCTACCATCTTGTCAGGGATATTGTAAAAGATAAATAGAAAAAAGACTTTTTAACTTCAGAGCAGTACAAACAGCTTTATCTAGAAATCCATAAATAGGTCAAGCTGTTGGATGCAAGAAACTTCAGCAGCAACTTATATTTGTAAGTAAAGGGAAATTATGTTGAACATTTGGATACTTTAGTGCTAGGCAGTCCTTTTCCTAACATCAACACTAGGGAATTGATCTTTAGCTCTCCAGTTTGCCTTAGTATAGGATACATCAACTTATTTTCATCCAAAATATAGACACTCCTAAGGTGAACAAAATTGCCAAAAAGAAAATGCAAGACAGAACATATCACCTTCATACTGTTCACTGAAGACTGCAAATAAAGTGATTTACCTGCTGGCAATATTTGCTTTATTATTACATAAATAGCCTCAGCTTCTTCCCTTATTTGTACAAGATGTACATGATTATTTCTTTCTTTACTGTGCTCATTTACCCCCAAATTTAAATAGTAGAGGTAGTCCTCAACTTATGACCACAATTGAGCCCAAAATGTCTGTTGCTAAGTGAGACATTTGTTAAATGAATTTTGCCCCATTTTACAACTTTGCCACGGCTCTCAAGTGAATCACTGCAGTTATTAAGTTAGTAACACAGTTGTTAAGTGAACCTGACTTTCTCATTGACTTTGCTTGTCAGAAGGTTACAAAAGGCGATCACATGATCCCAGGACACTGCAACTGTCAAAAATATGAACCAGTTGCCAAGCATCCCAATTTTGATTATGTGACCATGGGTAATGGTCGTAAATGTCATCGTAAATGTGTAAAATGTAAATGTAAATGTGAAAAATGGATGTCACTTTTCCCAGTGCCATTGTAACTTTGAATGATCACTCAATGAACTGCTGTAAGTGGAGGACTACCTGTATAAGATGGATTGCAGCATACGACTCCTAAAACATAAAAGCACTGTTAAAATCAAAAACAAATTCCAATTTAAAAATACACAACAAAAAATATAACTCAGTAAGATATGTGTTAGCTTCAGCATCTTCTAACCAGGCAAGGCTAACTCCCAAAAGACCATATAATGGAATTCTTAGCAGCTTAATGGAAGAGCATCAAGGTCACTACAAGATGGATGTCTCTGAAGGAAGCTGTTCCCAAAGAAAAGGGTTACCATGAAAAAGGTCTATTGTTCATCTTCCAAACAGAGCAGGAATCCTCTCTAAACAGGACACGCAGACATAACAAACTTGTTGAACCTAGAGGAAACAGTCCTAATGACACGTAGGAGTCAAGCCATACAGGGTTTTATAGGTTAATGTCCATACTTTCTTTTTCTTTTTTTTTTTATTTATTTATTTAAAACAATACATCAAAAAAAAGAAATAGTCAAACAAATGATCGCGACAGGAACTTTACATGATATTTACACTTTCTACGGTATGTAGGCTTCAGTCAGATTTAACATATATTAATCATAATCCTGGTTATACTTGACTTTTTGGGCGTCTGTTGTTCAACCAAACGTACCATTTGTCCCAACATTGGAAATATACGGAGTCCTTTTGATTTCTCAATGCTTTAGTCAGTCTGTCGGCTTCCGCATAATCCAAAATTTTCTCCAAAATCAAATCTTCAGCTGGCAGGTCTTTCCCCTTCCAATGTTGGGCGAAACATATTCTTGCTGACGTGGTGATAAATACACACAGACACCATATATTTGTGCCTATGTTGTCTGGCCTGATGTTCAGTAGATAGTACTCTGATTTCAGAATTAGGTTATAACCTGTGATTTCCATGATCCATGCCTGTATAATTTTCCAGAATTCAGTCGTCCTGGAGCAGGTCCACCACATGTGGAAATAGGTGCCAATCTCCCCACACTTCCAACAGTTTGGTGAGAGATTTGAATACATTTTAGAAAGATGAGCAGGTGGAAAGTGCCATCTATACAGCATCTTGTACACATTTTCTTTGTATGATGTTGCCCACAGGAATTTCATATGTTTAAGCCAGATTTCTTCCCATTTTGTCATATCAATTGGATAGCCAATATTTCTCCCCCAGGCAATCATAGAATCTTTAACTATGTCCATACTTTCAATTGTACCCAAAAACCTATCCAAAATCTCATACAGTGCCCTGGTATAGATATTACATGGGTAAAGAGAGTCTCATTCACACCAGCTGTTGCATTTTGCATCATTTGTCCCAGCGTCTTCAAAAGCATCTTCATAAAAGCACATTGCGGTAAGCTAAGTTTAGAGAACTAAATATAGGACTCTAGTAAATTACTATGTCAGCCAACTGATTTCCCTTTTTTGTTCCCCTTGTGGCCTGCATTCATCAGACAAAACATCTATTTTAAAATGTACAGAATAATTATGTAGTTCTTTTTTTTGTTGCTGTTCACATGAAACTTGGAAAAATTAGATCTGTCATCAGGCCAAAAACATACATCTTCCTCCTGTAAATTGGACAATCTTCACAAAACCAAAATAGATGACTGGGAAACGCATGAATAGTAGTCCTGAGATGTTTATAAATCCAAACAAATAACAATTCTAAGAGAGAGAAAAAAGTTGTGAAACAACCTTTTCCCGAGCATTTTTATGAGTATATTTTCAGAGGATTTGGTTTCTCTCCAGTCAGTATCATGCATGTCTAAAGTTATTTGCCAAATTGTCTTAAAGTACATAAGTCCTGGGCTAGGTCCAAATTATGACATTTGAATCAACCCAAAAGTATCCTTCATCTTTTACCATTACAAGGGTTTTAAAAATGTGTTTATTACAGTGACCAGTATTATATTCTGCACACATTCTTGCACAAACCCATCCTCTTAACAGAAAAAAAGAGTTGGAAGGAACCTTGGAAGTGTTCTAGTCCAGCCTGCTGCTCAAGCAGGAAAAGCTTGTTTAATATTTTGAAGTATATGGAGCATGATCTACAATTTGGTCCTCCTAGTCATTAGCAAGAATTGCAGGTGGTGAAATAAGACAAAGGGTGTATGTTCAAATTAACTAAAACACTCCAAAATATCTTAAGTAAACAAAAAGATCCAGGAGCTGAAGAAGAAGAAAACAACATGATGAAATCTCCTTAATTTTGCAGAACATGAACAGACTTAATCTTAGCTGGGAAACTGTGAGTATCACATCAGTTACACACCATTCAAAACAGAATAAAAAAGTTAAGAAGGAAACAAAAAGACCAGGACATTCTTAGTTAGCACTCAACTCTTAGGTAAGTAAGGATTTACACCAGGATTAACATCAGACAAATAATCAACAGTAAACAACAACCCAATCAAGGACCCAACCAAGGAGAAAAAAACCCCACCAACTCTGACTGGGCAAGCTTTTTTTTTTTATAAACAGGAAGCACACTCTATTTCCTTCTAACACTGAAGGTGTTAGCTAAAGTAGGAGAAGAGGAGGCACAGCTGCGGGGGGTGGAGTTAAGTATATCATCAGTTTACAGTCATTGCATTCCCACAAACACTCCAAGTCCAACCCCTCCTGAATTCTGTTGACCCTTATCTGGAATCAATTTAGCTTTAATTGACCTGATTCTGGTGTATAAGCCGGAATAAATCTTCTATGCTGCAACCTTATGATTATGAATGATTCTTTGCTCTTGATTCATTGCTCCTGACAGCTAGTCAAGTAACAAAAATGTCTGCAAGAAAAGCAAAACAAGTTCAGAGAGCACTAAGGGCTCCACATTTTGAAATAAATATGTTTTTATCAAGGTGAGATCTTGAAACTTGTTTGGCAAGTTGGTATCCATACTAAAAGACCATCTGATTTCATTCATTAGAAAATTCTAACTACCTTGTTAGCTACAATTTAGGATACATTTTTTAAAAAAATTCTTAAGTCTCTAAAATGACTGCATTAAAGATAAAAATATATCTAGCAAATCAAGCCATTATGGCATCATTAAGGCAAAAATATTATTGAATATAAATATGACAAATGTGTTGCTCTAGGAGAATAATTTATGTTATTCATTGTACATCAAAGTGTACCAACCCTTCCATGATTTACATGGCTTATTTTGATACGGTTGAGTCATTTTTCCTATATTATAGATACCCTAGTATTTACACCACTGTGCTTTCTTTCAAACTGTTAGTAATGTAATATGTACTATTTCTTACTCACCATAAAAACAATCTCCAATGCATAATGCTTCCTGCCGCATAACACAGCATTCCTTTAATTTTATGTCCGTTTAGAAAAAGCAAGAAAACACCCTGTGCAAATATTTTTCATTCTCTATATAATTTCAACAAATCACTTAAGAAGAGAAGGAAAGATCAATATTAACAATGAGAGAACCATGTATCACCATCTGCACACACCATGATGGTAGACAGCTCCATAAAGGAGAGTCATAAAAATTGTGGTTTTCACAATTTCCAACCCTAGTGTTGGAAATAAAATTGAAAAAAAAGAAAAGATCCAATTAAACTGACAGTCTGGCTGATCATCTGAATGCAATTTAACAAAATGAGTTCAAACCCAAAACAATACATTAAGATAATGCTGTCAGGCAGATGACTGCTTCTACATATTTTTATGGCTACAGATCAGTGAAAAGAAAACCTTTCTCATAAGTCTGTCTGTCTGTCAAATTTCTACCTTGCCACAGTCTAAACAACAATCTCTCAGCAGTTTACCATAACAATAAAAAGAAAATATTTAATGATACAGAATCTAAGATGCTAAAATCCATTAATCACAATTAAACAACATTGTACCCCAAATATCATCACCAAGTGATCTATTTTCTACTTTTTTGGAAAGCAAATCATATCTGAGGTAAAAGAGCCTCAAATAGGAGGCCATTCCAACAGGCTAGTCCTGTTATGGAACCCCCTTTCACCCAAGACCTCCCAAAAATGAAGAATAACCAGTTGTCTCTCTTGGAACAATTAAATCAATAAGTCCAACTCCTGGTGTGGTCAAGCTATAAGAGAACTTTAAAGGTTAAAACCAGCACTTCAATTTGCACCATTTGGAACATTATTTAGAAAATTGTTGGTCAAGAGTTCCAAAGGTTTCTGAGGAAATGAATTGTTTGGATATATTTCATTTGAGCTTCAGGCCACAATACAGTACAATGTTGGCTGTGTTTGTTGTTGACTTTTGGCAGATCCAGGATCAAGGTAGTGCATCCATCTTTTTGTGCTCCTTGATCTCTCAGCAGCTTTCAATGCTGTTAACAACTGTATCCTTCTGGATTGACCGCAGGATTTGGAAGTGGGATAGATGATGTTGTGGTGGTTCTCCTCCTTCCTTTGTGGTTGGTTCCAGTTTGTGTTGATGTGGGAAGAAGAAAAAAATAACAATAACAAATATTCCAATTCAGAATAACGAAGTTGGAAGGGACCTGGAAGATCTTCTAGTCCAACCCCCTGCTCAATCAGAAAACCCTATACTATTTCAGACAAGTGGCTGTCCAATCTCTTCTTAAAAACCTCCAGTGCTGAAACACCCACAACCTTTGGAGGCAAAGATTATTACTCAAGATTATCTGGTATTTCTCTTAGGCCACAATAAGGATTTAGTGTGACTTTAATTCTTTTTCAGAACCACAGCTAGTCTGGGGCCATGTCCAGAACAAAAAGTCTAATGCCAAGTAATTCCAGCTTTATTCCATTACAATATCATGTTTTATTCTTGATGGAATTTGCAGGATTCCATTTCCTTGGTAGAACCAGAAGTCTCCCTTTCCCAAATGATGAGAGCAAGACAGGTTTCCCCAACAGAAATGCCCTGTATTTATAGAATAAGATTCACATTCTGTTCTGTGTCTGTAAGTTTTCTAGTTCATTATCCAACAGCAGCAATCAGCACTCTGATCATGGTTTTTGACTGTTTAAAATGGTTACGTAGCCTAGTTTTTGCAGCAACTTCATAGCATACAGTAGGTCAATGGTGCTGAGATAATAGCAATAGCACTTAGGCTTATATACCACTTCATAGTGCTTTACAGCCCTCTCTAAGTGGTTTACAGAGTCAGCATATTGCCACCAACAATCTGGGTCCTCATTTTACCAACCTTGGAAGGCTGAGTCAACCTTGAGCCTGATGAGAATCAAACTGCCAAACTGCTGGCAGACAACAGAATTAGCCTGCAATGCTACATTCTAACCACTGTGCCACCGTGACTCATAATAATGTCATGTCATGTCCACAGTCCCTCACATGTGGGACATATCAGGTCTTGGTGCATTAAACCATTCGGTTTAACAATTACATTAAACTCCTGAGTATGGTAATGTGTTGGTTTAGCATCTAATGTCATCATATATCACAATCCCAACTTGCTGAGGTGACACTGTCCATCTCCTGACCAGTGTCTGGCAGCTGCACAAGTCTGGTTGGGGAGAAGCAGACTCAGGCTTAATCCTTGCCAAGACTAAGTGGATGTGACAGGTTGCCCTTCTCCAATCACCACTCCAGTTCTGATCAGCAGACTGTGGTTGCAGAGGCCATCTTTTTTTGCCACTCAACTTCACCCACTATCTGAACTGACTCCATGAGGCTCCATGTTCATCCAGCATTACAACAATAAGTCCGGTAAGCCCAGTCTCAGTGGCAGCTATGCCAAGGTGCTTCACTGTTGAAGCCAACACAAGTGCCACTATTAGACCCCCTTTGAGACACACTTTGGATTAATCTTACTTGGAAAAAAGTATTCTGAGGTCTTTTTCATTGACAAAATCTTATGGAATGTTGCCACCGACAGGATTAAATGACTCAAATATGCTTGAACACATGCCTCTGATGTTATGCTACTATATTGTATCTCTTTCTGTCTGTCTGTCTGTCTGTCTGTCTCTCTCTCTCTGTGTGTCTCTCTGTGTTATAATAGCTAGAACCCATTTGGCACAATGTTTCTCACTGTGATGTGATCATATCACCAGCCTATGACAGAAGACTAGACTAGACGATCCAGACTAGACTGCAGAAAATACGACTTCAGTAACAGAGTTGTCAACGCCTGGAATGCACTACCTGACTCTGTGGTTTCTTCCCCAAATCCCCAAAACTTTAACCTTGTACTGTCTACTGTAGACCTCACCCCATTCCTAAGAGGTCTGTAAGGGGCATGCATAAGCGCACCAGCGTGCCTACCGTTCCTGTTCTAATGCTCCCTTTTATTCATACCCTTTTCATGTATTCATAATTATGTTTACACTTGTATCTGTCATAAAATACATGCTTGATAAAATAAAGAAAGAAAGAAAGAAAGACCTGAGAGTTGTTCAAACTCTCTGTGAAAGAGAGAGCTAAGTACTATGTTGAGCTGCTTCTATCACCAGTATTTTTACATTTTTAATGTAATTTTAATAATAATGTGATTGTTATTAATAATAATAATCAGAGGCACGAGATCCTGTACATGAAGCCTTGTCCTGATACAAAAGGGATTGGGAAGTTTTTTGTACAGACATTGTCTGCCCTTAGCAGAGCCATTACAGAGCTATAAAGTGGATTGCTAGGCTCTACTGACTGACAGGGAGAAGAGATCATTAAGTGCTTGAGATAAGATTAAATGCTTGTGATGGGATTGCCTTCCAAGTAATTTAACATAAGCTTTATCATCTGCCTTACAACATAGATGGCATCATGGTGCAGATTTAAGATGGACTTGATTACAATACAGATGCTACCTAATCTGAGAAAACAACAGGTTCATGCCAGGAAAGAGAAAGAAAAATAAAACTCTCAGCTTCAAATTCTACTGCAACAACTTCCAAAATCAAAAACAGAAACCACCATTCACGTTTCATTCCTGAGAAAGCATTGCTGAAACCAGGCAAGAAAACTTCTAGTTGTACATGGTGGTGTGTGTGTGTGTTTTTAAGCAATGGTGCCATTTCTGTAGTTTGCAGATTGTAATCTGTTGTGATGATCCTTTAGTTTAAAAAATGCATTGCTTAAATAGAATGGCTTGTTGTCTAGCTTGGGAAGCATTTCTAAAAAAGCAGGTGCAACTTTCAATTATTTTTTCACTGATATCCTTTGCCCAACATTACTGCCAATGCTGCTAGTTAACCCATACCTCCTTATAGGGTGCTGCGATACATTTTTAAAGAAAAAAAAAACATGTTCTAACTATGCACTGGATTTCAATCATTTGCAAATCTGCCTTTAGAAGGAAAACTTCATTGAACTGGTATACACCTGTCAATCTCATCAGAGTAGGCCACACCAGCCAATGATTAGGAGGTTAAAAAAAATACTTTCTTATAGCAGAGCAGACAAAATTTAGCATTCTGAAAGAGTTTATGTCTCACTTTCTCTTTCCTAAACCAGACATGTCCCCCCAAAAGTGCTTAGTATTCTGCTTAAAGCAATGGACTCACAATCAATCTTTAAAGGAGAGGCTGTAAGCTTAGCCATGTATCTTGGACTCGGCAATTTGCAGAAATGTTACCCTTTAAGGTTTTCATTTTAATTGAGAAGTATGTCAGCCATTGTTTGGCCTCTGCAGATTGGAAAATACAGCTTGGTTCCTTAAAGAGAAACTCCACCCAAACCAGCTTGCCTACCCTATTCTTTTGGGTAGTAATTAGGTTTGTACGCAAAACCATTTTTTTTAAAAAAAGAATTGTTTCACATTCTTGAGCACTACGACTCTTGAAAGCAGAAGCATGGTTATGAATCCTGGTATGGTTCATTAGACAAACTTCCATACCAATGCAACTTGATGGTGTTGGAAAATTACTACCATGCTTCGTTGTCAGTGAATAACATAAAGGAGATAGCCTTTATACTAAGTTGATAACATAAATACAATGTTAGATTGGTAATAAAATGTGAGTAAAACTTATATATATTTTAAAGAGCCGAGGTGGCGCAGTGGTTAGAGTGCAGTACTGCAGCTACTTCAGCCGACTGCTAGTTCAGCAGATCAGCAGATCAAATCTCACTGGCTCAAGGTTGACTCAGCCTTCCATCCTTCCGAGGTGGGTAAAATGAGGACCCAGATTGTTGGAGGCAATATGCTATCTAGTATACTGTCTTTGGTGTAAGCCGCCCAGAGTCCTTGGAGAGTGGGCGGCATAGAGATATGAATAATAAATAAATAAATATCTAGGATTAATGCATCTAGTAACTGCTCCAGAAAATATTTCTGAAATAGATTTATATGCCATGCATTTTCAAACTCTCAAAAGTACATCAAGGCAATATTGATATTTGAGCCAATCATAAAATCACAAGAAAGCTATTCTATATCTGGTTCAAAAAACTCAGGAGCAAACAAGTATGACAACAATCAATGATCCCAATATATGTTCATCATAATGTGAATAAGTAACAACTGTTTCTAAGTGCTTTGCAGCACCCAACTAATCCAGTCAGTAATAAATGTACAGTCCTTGCTTTTGGTTTAATTATTGATCCATAGGTATAGGTATACCCAAATTTGAAGCAGGACAGACATGAGACCTGTTTTTCCCCATCAGGTTTATCAAGTTGGCTGGTCTAGTAATCCATGCCTTGACTGGTTTCCCAGACAGTAAACTAATCCAACTGTCTGCTTGCCAGCAGCTACTTTTGAAATGAGCAGGCAGCAACCCCAACTTCACTTCTCACAATCGTACAGGAACAAGGTCGCACAGGTCCTTTGGGGAAGGACAGAGAGAGAAGAAGAAATTCTGGATCAATGACTAACACAAGGGAAAATCATAGTAATATAATTATAATTGTATAACATCGAAACGTCGCCAAGACACTTCCAATTTTACGCGGGAGAAAACCCAAATAACCAAAGACCTACAATTGTATAATTATATATACAATATAATAATAAGGTTGGCATAGTTCATAAACCGGGTACTCCCAGCTTACTTAGATCAGCAGGAGGGAGCCTTTTGAAGATAGCTCCTTCCTCTCTCAGATACACACACAAACACAGCACAAATACTGCTCCCAGAAGCTCAGCTATCAGGAACACAAAACTTTTCCTATGGTGTTACTAAGATCTGGAAGTGCATTTGCCTCTACTCTTCCATATTTAGGAAAATGGAAAAAACATATATTTTTGTCAATTATCTATTAAGCTCTACAGAGAATCATTAAAACTGCCCAGAATATCATCGGACTCCAGCTACCAATCCTGGATGATATCTTCGAATCTCGCTGTTTGAGAAAGTTGCATAACATTCTCAGAGACTCTTCCCATCCTGCTTACAGTCTTTTGGGACTGTTGCCTTCTGGCAGAAAATACAGAACAATTAAAACTCGGACCACACGTTTTCTGAATAGTTTTTATCCCAGAGCTATAATTGCACTCAACAATGAACTAAAGGGCCACCATCAGTGAGCTGTTGGACAGCATTACTTGGTCTGTTGTGTGGATGTTTGGGTGGTTTAGGGGTGGGGCATTGTGGTGGGTGGGAGTGTGTTTGGGGATTGTTATGTGTGTTAGACCTGATCTTTGGGTGTTAAGTGAATTTCGTTGTATGGGTATACTGTGTATACACGTACAATGACAATAAAGTTGTTGTTATTATTATTATTATTATTATTATTATTATTATTATTATTATTATTAATTAGTGTTATTAATTTTCACGCTTGGTTTTTATTTTAATCACACTGATTTTATGGTTATCTTTGATTTGTCTTTATAGGTAATATTTTTACATTTTTAATTTTTGCTTTAAAGTACAAAGCAGAAGCAAAGCAAGTTTTTAAAAAATAACAAAAACAGGATCTCCAAAAGCAAAAACAAAAACATGATTAGGTCTTATTTCTAAACAAATCACCAAGTCTTGAGCATACAAATAAATTAAATCAGTCCTCTCATCATATTGATAAATAACCAGCTCAAAAATAGAAAGTGAACACATATCTGTATTCCAAGGTTATATATTCTTGCTTTTTCATTGTATGCCTCCTTGAGTCTTTGAAAAAATAAAAAGGCATGGTAACAATGCAATAATTAATAATAAATCAGTAGAGTTCATAATTTGCATTATATAAAATCACATAAACCATATCATAATCAGAAAATCTTCACACACGGAACCTATGTGGTTACGTTATGTCCTAATGTGACTTATTGTTTTTGATTTAGCATGAACCAGCCATTGTAATTTGTAATCTATAATTGATAGCTCAGTATAATATTCAAACCAGGCTACTATCAAGTGTTCTAAAAGCCATGATAACAATAACTTATCATTTAACAGAATGTGTGACTTCCAACCACATGTGGCATGCCAAGGTAATTTAACTTGAGGATTAAGTTCACCAGAAGCATCTAGATTGCTGTGGAAATGGATGTTCTGCCTTTCTTTCCTTCAGTTTTGTCAACACATTTCCCATTTCCATTTCAGGAGATTTGGCCTTGAGAAACCATCATGAATTAATCTGGACTCCCATTTTCAGAAACCTCTCTAAACAAACTTTATCCAGGCTTCTTCTGTGCCTTGTTTCTTTTTAAAGCAAATATATTGCTGAGTTGAAGAAATCTATCAGTCCTAAGTCATCCTATCTATTATTTACTAGTGTCTTGTTGCATTTTCTAAGAAGTTTTTCAGTAGCCAACAACTTCCCATCTTTTAGCTATGATCATGAAACTGCCTGCCCTGTTAGAATAACAAAGATCCATTTATTGAAGCTTTGGCAGAGAAGAGTGTTTTTATATATCGAGGATACTATGATTAAAAATGAGGAAACTGCTGATCATATGTTTCTTCACATAGCTATTTCCTTGTTTGAAAATCATCTGAGCTCAAATTAAATTTATGGTAGGGATGTAAAAAACATGAAAGGCCATTTTATCATGCTTGGTGGACTGGTAAAAAGCTAGCGATACAAAGAATTTTAATGATTCTTTGTACTGAAATACAAGAATATTTTTTTTTTGCTGGGACTAATAGATAATTAGAAAGAAGTCATGGAGATCGTTTTTGTATATGGTAATTGCAATAAGACTATTATATTCACAAAGATAGAAATACCCCCAGTATTGGTTGGTAAAGACAACACAATAGGAGAGACTATATGTAGCTCTTTGTACACTGATGATGTTACCTAGTTGGGTAATGAAATGTCTGCCAGCAAAAAAACAAGTTCAGAGAGCACCAAGGACTCCACAGAAGATGATGCAATTTGGTGAAATTAATGGTGAAATTGACTTGTTTGATTAGGGAAAAGACAACAAGTACATTATCTAGTAACTAGAAACCCTTGGAAAAAATAAACTTGTGATTTATGGGTTTGGCAATTAGAAAAGGTAAAATAGGGAAAGAAGGGAGTCACAATATAATTATAAAGAGAGACAGGATAAAATATAAATGCATTTATAATTGTTGTAAAGAAGATTGAAAGCTTTATATCTTTATTTCTTTTATTTCTTTTTTATTCTTTTCTTTTTTCTTTCTCATTTATTTACTCATCACTTTTCTTCTTTAAAATTATATTGTTTTGACTCTGAAAAAAATTCTTCAATGAAAATTAATTAAAAACAAAAATATGATGTAAGTCTTATTATCCGTGTGAGAGGAATAAACCATTTATCATGTGGCAATAAAACATAAGTATATTGCATGTCTCCAGGCTGATAAAGATTCAGGACACAGTTATGTAAAGCTTTTCCATTATGAGTGAAAAGATCCACTACTTCACCAGATCATTGGAAGGCTGTTAAGAAGAAAATGAAAAAGTATTTTCCATAATGGAGACTTAAATGGCTTAAATAGCTCCATCGCTAAGTATTTTTATCCTCTCTTTGCCTCTGTTTTTTTTATTATAATACTGTACCTCAGTTTTTTATATATAATATCTACTTTTAATCTGATTTTTAATTTAATTTGATTTTTATATTTTTATGTAGGTTTTTTATATGTGGTTTTACACATGTTGGGCATCACCTTCAGTGAGATGGATGACTATCTAAGATAGCTAGCTAACTAGTTAGTAACAGATAGCTAAAGAGAGAAAGAGATAGATAGTTATAAAGATAGATAGTTGATGGTAGGTAGGTAGGTAGGTAGGTAGATGATAGCAGATAGATAGATAGATAGATAGATAGATAGATAGATAGATAGATAGATAGATGACAGATGGATGGATGGATGGATGGATGATAGCATAGGGATGAATTGGTTCTAAATGGGAAGTAGTTCAGTGTCTGAAATTTTTTTAACCCCAATCTTTATATCTTATTCTTCCTCAGAAGGAATATTTCAGGCTAAGGCAACAGCCAAAGATGGCATTTGGCCTATCACTAAAAAGGGAGTGGGGATAATTCGTTTTTATGTTCTAACAAAGTTAACCTTTGATCTGGGGAATCCTAAAAGTAATTGGCAAAGATGCTCCTTCCTCAAGAGGTTTTATCCTTGCCATATGAATTTAAAATAAAAACATTCTTGACAAAATATCTATTGATTTCTTGAATACCTCTGCCTACTTTTCCTGGCCAAATTTTGGAAATGGATTCCCACTGAATTCTTCTAAATACTTTTTTTTGGGGGGAGAAGCGGTGTTCTAGAATAGCATACATCCCTGTTGTTCTCTGGAGCCTTCTCAACTAAACCCTGTTCAAACCTGATCCTGCTTTGTTTCCCAAAATCAGAATCTAGTGCCTGAAACACAGCTGCATTTCCTAACAGTGACAAACTCACTCTCCAACGTTCAAACTTCAAAGGCTGTAGGGTGAACAGTGACATAATGACATCACTGAAGAGTTAAATAAAATCTTCAGCTCACATTTTTCCCCCTTAGGGGTTTTCTTCTTGTCCAACTTTTATATTGGTGTTCTAAAGTTAAGTGGTGAGCTCTAGAGTCAAATATTCTCATATGAGCAAATGGGCATGTTGGATAACCATTTGTCTGAAGTGGTGTAGGGTTTCCTGCCTGGGCAGGGGGTTGGACTAGAAGACCTCCAAGGTCCCTTCCAACTCTGTTATTCTATTCTATTCTATTCTATTCTATTCTATTCTATTCTATTCTATTCTATTCTATTCCATTCCATTCCATTCCATTCCATTCCATTCCATTCCATCTTTGCAACACTATCATAATACCAGCAAGTTAGGCCTTCAGTAATAATCCATTTTTATATTTCTTTTATCTCTGATAAAAGCTTTAAAATGCATGGGATAGAAAAGATCTCTCCTTGAAATTCTGTAGAAACACTTTCAGTCAGAGACAACCAGTTTGGCTCCAATTTGGCACAAATAGCCATGCCAACTTTAGTTTAAAATATATATTATTCTGGTTCTGAAAATTCACAAATTGTCATGCTGAAAAAACAACAACAAAGTGCCAGCCTCCAGCATTATTCACAAGAACGGCTATAATCATATACTTCAGATGTGTCCTAGAAAGTTAAAAAAAATAAAAAGGCTGAGTAACTATAGTCCCATACTGTGTTTGGAAGCTTGCCTACTTGTATCTCTATAGCAAAGAATATCTTGGTAGGGTCAGCATAACTGATGGCGATCAATCTTCCTGTTATGTGACTTTCATTCCCTCAAGACAACACTTCAGTGGAAGTGCCTATCATATTCTATTAACACTGCAAATGTATCTTTCACCCATATTCTTGCTCTAAAACCTGCTGCATCAATGCTCTTTTAATCTGGGGATCATTCTTACCATTTTTTGGCAAAAACCAGCTTGAATACTTGCACTATCTCCAACTCCCACAGGAACTGGATAGATAGTTTCTTCAAGTCTCCTTTCAGGGTTTAAGAGAAGTCAAAGAGGTTGTAGACAGACAAAGACATGATTAGAGTTTGAAGGATGTTATCCAGAAGTGGGTTTCAGCAGGTTCTGACCAGTTCTGGAGAACCAGTAGCGGAAATTTTGAGTAGTTCGTAGAACCAGTAGTAAAAATTCTGACTGGCCCCGCCCCCATGTATTCTCTGCCTCCCAAGTCCCAGCTGATCAGGAGGAAATGGGGATTTTACAGTATTCTTCCCCTGCCATGCCCACCAAGCCACACCCACAGAACCGGTAATAAAAAAATGTGAAACCCACCACTGAGCTGCATATATAGTTCCAAGAGTTCCAAAGCACCTATTCTGAAGATTATGCATAACTCTAATAAGAATGACTAGGTAGACATAGTAATAGCACCCAGGGGATTAAAGAAAACACCCAGGCGGGGTTACCTTTCAGGTGTTCTTGGGAAAAAAGAGTGAATGCTGTTGAAGACCACTAAATAGGAAAGCACACAAAGGAACTTAGTTACCATGATCATTCCGAGAAGCACTGCAATGGGAAGAATATTTGTGCAAAGATGTTTTGATGACTTACAGTATGTTTCAGAGATGGAAGAGAAGGAGGAGGAGGAGGAAGAAGAGGAAAAGTATATTACCAGTGCACCACAAAGTGCAGTTCAAGGTGCTGGTGGTTACTTTTCACCAGTGGTGGGTTTCAAAATTTTTTACTACTGGTTCTGTGGGCATGGCTTAGTGAGCGTGGCATGACTTGGTGGGCGTGTCTTGGTGGGCGTGGCAGGGGAAGGATACTGTAAAATCTCCATTCCCACCCCACTCCAGGGAAAGGATATTGTAAAATCTCCATTCCCTCCTCAATCCAGGGGAAGGTTACTGCAAAATCCCCATTTTCTCCTGATCAACTGGGATTTGGGAGGCAGAGAATAGATGTGTGTGGGGCCAGTCAGAATTTTTACTACCGGTTCTCTGAACTACTCAAAATTTCCACTACCGGTTCTCCAGAACTGGTCAGAACCTGCTGAAACCCACCTCTGGTAGTCACCCTTGTAAAATGGAACAATCTCCCTTCAGAGATTTGAATGGCCCCAACCCTGTTAGCCTGTCATAAGATCCGAAAATCTGGAAATGTTCCTGTTCCTAGGGGTGAAGACCGTGTTAAGGGTTACTTTTCCTGGCTGTATTGCTAACTGGATATTTCTATTGTTCTTAATTGTTTTTATTGTTTTCAAATGTTTTTATATTTTAATTAATATATTTATTTGAATTGTAAGATGCCCAGAGTCATTAAGATGGGCAGCTATAGAAACTAAATAAGTAAGTAAGTAAGTAAGTAAATGACATATTTAGTTGACTAGATTTATATCCTTTCTCCAAAAGCAATGCTATAACATATATTGAACTGAGAGAGGATGACTGATCCAATAGTACTCTATTTTTAGCTGATTTCACATCCCAATTTAGGATTGAGTTATTCATTGACAACTTTTTTTTTTTACTAAATCGTTATCTAAAGCATACAAATCTCTCCCCTGGTATTGTGACTGACTATAAAACCTAATGTTAAAATCCACAATATAAATCCTGGCTCCATAGTACGTTTTAGAAAATTGTAAAGGATTTCCATTCTACAGGAGAAGCAAAGATGCCTAAGGCCTCTGTCTGCATGTACTAGATTAGGCAGTAAATTCAATACATTTACAACCTGAGAGATATGGAGGACTATCAGGAGTGAGACTCTGAACTAGCCTCAAATCCAGTGGTGAAATCCAAATTTATTTACTACCGGTTCTGTGGGCGTGGCTTGGTGAGCATGGTGTGGCTTGGTGGGCATGGCAGGGGAAGGATACTGCAAAATCCCCATTCCTTTCCCACTTCTGGGGGAAGGATATTGCAAAATCTTCATTCCCACCCCACTCTGGGGCCAGCCAGAGGTGATATTTGCTGGTTTTCTGAACTACTCAAAATTTCTGCTACCAGTTCTCCAGAACTTGTCAGAATCTGCTGAATTTCACCCCTGCTCAAATCTAACCTGCAATACTAACAATGGATTGGATTTCAGTGTTGTAAATATGACTGTATACATTCTTTTTCCTTACCTGTAAAACTTTTTCCATTATGAATCTATCAGAATGGTATCTACAGTCCATCTTCCCTCAAGTTCTCAGAGCAAAGAGATATGGTTGTTACATGATGTACTTCACACACATCCAACCTTTATGGTGAATAACTATATTTATCAAAAACAAAAAACAAAAAAACAATAGATTTATTAAGGTTTCTTGTGAACTGTGACTCACCTACTTACAGTAATTATGTTACTTTGGCCATGGCAGCACATTCTAGTACTTCCGAATCAGCTTGCACAACACTGGAAGCACTACTTCCCCTGGCATCTTGCTTCAGAAATTTGCCAATGCAGTAAAACAGTGCTAGAGAGTAATCATTTTATGCTGACTGCATGTTTGGGTAGGGGACAAGAGTCAGTGATATATTAGTCATATAATTAGAAACGGGAAAATACAGAAAGCAGCATTTTCTCCAAGTACATTAATCAGCCAGATGTTCCAGACCAGTCAAATTCTAGAGCAGTTTATAACATATTAAAGCTGCCTGGCCAGCCGACATTCTTATAAGTTTTCTGCCTCATCCTTACGATGTGCCTTTAACTACCATTGAAAAGGCCAGGGAAATTTGATGGTTCCTCTAAAGTTTTACATTGTTGACAAGATATATTCCTTGCATTTCTTGTTTACTTATTTAAACTCTGGAGGTATCAAATCAAAGAAGTCTTTTTTTTTTCCCCACAAGAGAACAAAAGGCAATTTGCATAGCCTTCATCTTCTCATCAAGCCAAATTAGAATATCTCATGATTTCTTTAACTCAATTCTGTGCAAGTTCTATGCAAATGAATTCCCTCTAATCTTCACAGGAGAAATTTTCAAGTGCCTGTTGAATCTGAAGGATAGTTCTGAAGGTATGAGAATCAACTCCTGGATTGATTGATTGATTAATTGATTGATTGATTGATTGATTGATAAATGAATGAGCAGTGATCAAACAATGAGGAGATGCACATCTTTCTACCTTTCTACCTTTACAAGAAAGTCAAGCCTTCTCTTCCCTTTGCAGCTCTCCTCCATGCAAGAACAGGAGAAAACAGTTTAGAATAGTCTCTTACACACACACTATCAGAGATGCGAAGAGGCTTCATCTGAAAGTAAAGCACCTGCTGGAATGTTTGTATCTCTAAAGCTTTCTTCTTAATACATCTAAGTACTATGTTTCTGATCTGGGTTGCTACCAGAGAAAAGTGACACCATACTCTTAAGTTACCGGAAGCCATGCATTTAAAAGATGCAATCTTCAAGACAATGAACCCAGATCTAGTTATTCCCCTGCAAGGGTGGTTCTTTGAGTGCTCATCTGAAATGAGTGGGAGATAAGCTGTTAGAACATTCATAATGAACATTTTGGAAGCAGCACTAGAAATCTGTAGGAAGACTGCGAACGTAAAATTGCCACCATTGCCTGTCAGGGCACCAAAGGCTACTCTGAAGTATCAAGCTGAGGTGGCAAATTCTCCACATTCAGTGTCAGAATGGGTGATTTGTGCGAGTTCACAAATGATGCTAAAGGAACTAAAATTACAGATCATTGCAGATCACGCACAGATGAGTAATCAACTAACTTATCTAGAGGAGGGACAGAAATTTATGGGAACATGAAGCAGAGTTGTTCTCTTTCTTTTGAAACATACCTTGTTACACAAATGGAGGGCCTGCTCTAGGTTCCTTCTTTTTTACATCTTGTCATCCTATAGGACTAAGGAAATAATGCCTTTTCTGTGGTGGCTCCTGCTCTGTGGAACAATCTCTTCTCTGCTACTGCTATATGATAGGCCCCAGCTCTCCTTGCCATTTCAACAGCCCTTAAGACCTGTCTCTTCCCCCCAGGCTCTAGGAGTCGACTGAGTGGACCTTCTCTTCTGAGATTTGTTTGTCTATGCTTATTTGCCACTTTATATTTTGGTATTTATTTATTTATTATTTGTATCCCGCCTTTATTATTTTTACAAATAATTCAAGGCAGTGAACGTATCCAAAACACCTTCCTCTTCCTATTTTCCCTACAAGAACAACCCTGTGAGGTTAATTAGGCTGAAAGAGAATGACTAGTCCAAAGGCACCCAGCTGATTATCATGGCTAAGCAGGACTTGACCTCATAGTCTCTCGCTTCCTACCCTGATCCCTTATTTTTGTGTTGGTTGTTGGTGGTTAGTTTTTATTATTCCTTTTTATTATCATTTATTATAGTGTACATATGTTGTATGCCATCCAGAGTCATACTGTCTGAGTTGGATGGCCTCATAAATCTTTAAATATACCACATTTGCTTAGCTCTGTAAAAACTAACATCAGCAAGTATGACATACAAATAGGAAATAAAACAAAGTGAAACAGATAAAGTCTACCAATTTCTCTTTCAAAGAATAGAGCTATGAGTCAAAGAAGAAAAAAAAGCTTCTTGGTAAAACCTGAAGAACTCAAGATCTTCTCAGTAAAGGGTTTTATTGTGGATAAACAGAAGTAGAAGTCAAAGCATTACCCTTCCCTTCAAAACTCTGTTAGCTCTAGAACAAGGGTGTCAAACTCAAGGCCCATGGGCCAGATCTGGCTTGCAAGGTCAGCCTGGAAACAGCAAAGGGCCAGCCTGCAGTGCCTCTATCAGAGAAAATGGAGCTCAGGGGGGCCATGTGCAGTCTCCCCTCATCCCATTTTCAGCCCTGATGGTCTCCTGCAGCCTTCTGCCAGAGAAAATGGAGCTTGGGGGAGCCGCGCCCTCCCAGCTCCGTTTTTGCTGGGAGAGGGCTATCAAAATAAACTAAAAACAAAACAAAAGGAGAAATGTTTCCCCTTTTGCATTTGAGCATGCAAGAAGGGACAGGAAATGAGAAAGAGAAAGAGGAAAGAAAAAGTTGGGAAGAGAGCAAGGAAGGAAAAATAAGGAAAGAGGGGAAGGAAGAATAAAGGAGAAGGAAGAGGGAAGATAAAAGAAGAAAAGGAAGGAAGGAAGGAAGGAAGGAAGGAAGGAAGGAAGGAAGGAAGGAAGGAAGGAAGGAAGGAAGGAAGGAAGGAAGGAAGGAAGGAGATTATAATGAGAGTGAGTGGGTCTCAGGGAAGTCCTGCCTTAGCACCTGGCCACCACAGGTGCCCCCCGACATGAGTGACACCCACCATGGCCACGCCCACCATGGCCATGCCAGCCCCAGCCATGTCCATCCCCGAGGTCAAACACAACCCTGATGCGGCCCTCAATGAAATCGAGTTTGACACTCCTGCTCTAGAATGATGGAAACAAGAAAGTCAAGTGCTCATCTGTGCTTTAAACTGCCAAATATTCTTTACTTGCATTAATTCTATTATCCTTAAACTAGAAGAATCTCAATCAGTTTTATGTAAGTCAGTGTTGTTGTTGTTTTTGTTTTCAATCCATTAAACAGATGTGGGAGAGCTAAACTGAAACATTAGAAATACTTTCTAAAGTGTATTTCAGACGTGGGTTTCAGCAGGTTCTGACCAGTTCTGGAGAACCGGTAGTGGAAATTTTGGGTAGTTTGGAGAACCAGTAGTAAAAAATCTGACTGGCCCCTCCCCCATCTATTCTCTGCCTCCCAAGCCCCAGCTGATCGGGAGGAAATGGGGATTTTGCAGTAACCTTCCCCTGGATTGAGGAGGGAATGGAGATTTTACAGTATCCTTTCCCCGGAGTGGGGTGGGAATGGAGATTTTACAGTATCCTTCCCCTGCCACACCCACCAAGCCATGCCCACCAAGCTACGCCATGCCCACTAAGCCACACCCACAGAACCGGTAGTAAAAAATTTTGAAACCCACCACTGGTGTATTTATATACTCACAGCAGATTTGCAGCTCTGTTAGGGACTGGAATTTTATTAGAAAGACTATCATGGATGTGTCATTCTTTTAAAACTCAGATTAAGGGTCAAATTACATATCAATATAAAAAAATACAATTCAGTTCTGCTGAGCAAATTCACTTTCACTTGAGAATCTGACTCTCCATGGCATACATACTGTATCAGATGATAATATATTTGGCAGAATTTGGCTCCCTCTTTGTAAATGGACATGGCCAGGTATTCCAAATTCAAAGGATGATTCACATGAAAATTCAGGTCATGTCTGTACCTGGTGGTGCTGATTTTTGTTTTTGCATCTGTGTTACTTTATGCTGAGTTGGCATATCTATTGGTTTTATAGCAGTTGTTTCTCCTTGTTGTGAATTTATCACAGTACATTATGCTATTGTTATGCTTTAAATTATTCTGCAAAATTTATGTTATGAGGTATTTAAATAAATAAATGCTTGTATGTGAACTTTATATTTTCAAGCCTGGAACTATGCTGCATTGTTTCCTCAATGTAATTATGAACAGCCAAGTTAACCATGAGTCTCAAGACACTTAGCTTAGCCAGGGTTATTTGAAAAGACTGCCGGCAGAAAGGTTTATTTATTTATTCAATTTCTCTAGCCTCCAATCTTAGTCAGTGACACTGGGTAAATTCCCAAACTATAAAAACAATAAAAACATTTAGAACAATAAAAACATCCAAAATAAATATACACAGCAGCTGAGATAGTTAACCAGTTAACAGTAAAGCCAAGAAACAAGGCCTTTAATACATTCAGTGCCCCAGGGTCAGGGACAAAAGCAAGGTTTTAAAGTTTTACAAAAGGCCAACAGGGTTGGGTCTATTGTACTCTCTGAGTGAAGAATGTTCCATAAAGCAGGAGCTACAGCAGAGAAGGCCTATCTTCTAATCCCATCCCACACCAGCCAATGCATTTTTGTTGGCTGATGGGATCTGCAGTATACCCAATCTGCTAGATTGAAGTGGACAGGTAGCAACCTTGAAAATAGGTGGATAACCCAGTCCCAAACCATATGGGGTTTTAAAGATAACACCAGACCCTTTAATCGCACTCAGAAACATACTGGTAACCAATGCAACTCAAATAGTAGTGGAGTTATATGTGCCATATATGTGGCATCATTTACATTCTGCACCAACTGAAGTTTATGAATGTTCTTCAGAGGTAGCCCATGTAGAGTGCATTGCAATAATCTAAAAGACAGGTTACAAGGGAATGGATGATGGTGAACAGGGTTCCCCAGTCCTGGAATAAGTGCAGCTGGCAGACCACCCAATGGTATGCAAAGGCTTTTTTAGCCACAGCTGCCACCTAATCCAGCAGGAGCTTTGAGTCTTGGAGGACCCCCAGATTCCACAATGTCTGGGGTACCCCATCAGGAACCAAAGATGGAAGAACCTCTCTCCGGAGGCTCCAAATACCCACAGCCAGGGATACTATTCAGCAGGTTCTGACAGGTTCTAGAGAACCAGTAGCGGACATTTTGAGTAGTTCGGAGAACCGGCAAATCTGGCTGGCCCCAGAGTGGAGTGGGAATGGAGATTTTATCCTTCTCCCAGGAGTAGGGAGGGAATGGGGATTGTGCAGTATCCTTCCCCTGGAGTGGGGTGGGAATGGAGATTTTGCAGTATCCTTCCCCTGGAGTGGGATGGGAATGGAGATTTTGCAGTATCCTTCCCCTGCCACTCCCACCAAGCCACGCCCACCAAGCCACACCACGCCCACCAAGCCATGCCCACAGAACCGGTAGTAAAAAAAATTTGAATTCCACCACTTCCCACAGCCATTCTGTCTTGCTAGAGTTGAGTCAGAGCTAAGTGTTCCAACTACACACATTTTAATGATGACAGAATGACCTCAGGAAGGTACTGAGAAGATAACTTACTTAAACCACTCCTTTTGTCCTCTCAACTTCTGAGTGCTGAGTTGGGGGGCAAGTAGTAATTCATTTAGCTGCTTCAAACAGATGCCTCTAAAAGATGTTTCTGCCCATTCATCTAGTACATTTACGTATGCTGACTTTGAGTAAGCACTTTTCAATTATCTATCATGGCTGGCAATTTTGGATAGGCCCAGCCTCCATGAATTCACTTACTCCTTTCTAAGCTTCTAAGCTGTGTCCTCTTTCTAAGCTTCTAAGCTGTGGGCACTCCGCAATCATATTATGCCTTTCTGAGAGAAAATGAAAATCTATCTACTGGGGTATAAAGGAGACATCTGGAGAATTGTAAATCCAAACTTGCAAGGTTGATGTCAGACCAGACAGGAAACATGACCACATAAGGTAATTCTATTTTATTGTAAAGCTATACTGGACAGAATCTGAAAGTACAATTCTGTCACCCGTCTGTCTCCTTTACAACCTGAGAAACTAGAGAGGGTCTCTTCTGATCTTCTTGCTCCACCCACTATCTTAGTTGCAGGCATGCTATTTCTTATCTGACCACTCCCTATGCAGCATTTCTTCACTCAGTCTCCCAAGTTTTTTTTCTGCATACCATTACAGAGCCCTTGGTGCCCACTGCTTGACAGCTGCCTTATACTAGCTAAGTCTGCACAAAAAAGAAAAAAAAACACTCTCTTAATCTGTTATTCCGTGCAGAATGTAAGCCTTTGATAACTTACTTACAGATATTTCCTATTACCATAAACGGACCGATGCGTGGTATCACCCAGCCTCCCTGGCCCTTCAGATGAAAAGTTGATTTAATATGACTCCAAATTAACTCAAGGTGTTGACTAATTTGAAACGTCCTATTCCATTACCAAAATGGTAGCTAGAATATTCTTATCTTGCCCAACCATACCGAGTTTATAGCAAGGACAGAATTTAAAAAAAAAAAAAAAACCTAATAATGTTTTTCTTCTTAACTTGGGCTTTTTTTCATTTGCAGAACATTTGTGATGAGAACAGCATTACTAACCCTCTTTGTTAATGTTAACTCGTCTCCTCCCTTTATTAGCTTGTATTCAAATGCGATATACATATATATTTGCTTGCTAGCACAAAAGCTCTAAATCAAAGAGAATGTGGTTCGCATTGTAACATTTCCTCATCCATTAAGTACAGCAGATGGTTCTCAAAAGCTCAGGGGTTTTTGTGTGCGTGCATGGCCTTTCTGATAAAGAGCCTGGCTATTTCCATATCATAACATTTTTCATTTTAAAAAAGTTGGCTTCTTTTCTTTAAAAAGAAACATGATGTTTAGGTAATAAATACTGCAGATCCAAAGCTCAGCAAACTTGGAATAAAATGAGCACCAAAGCATTCTTATTTCTGTAACAATAATACAGCAATCTTCGACTTACAACCACAATTGAGGCCAACATTTCTGTGGTTGGCAAGACAGTTGTTAAGTTAGTTTCGCCCCAGTTTAGGACCTTTCTTGCTACTGTTGTTAAGTGAATTGTTGCAGTTGTTAAGTTAGTAAAACAGTTGTTAAATGAATCTAACTTCCCCATTGACTCTGCTTGTCAGAAGGTCACAAAACCTTGGGACACTGCCACCATCATAAGTACATGCCTTGTATAGGAGCCTTCGTGGCGCAGTGGACTAATTGCTGTTAAAGTAGTACTTAGCTGCCAGCTGCCTGCAATTACTGCAAGTTCAAATCTCACCAGGCTCAAGGTTGACTCAGCCATCCATCCTTTTGCGGTAGGTAAAATGAGGACCCAGATTGTGGGGGCAATAAGCTGACTTTGTATAAACAAGAACACTGCTTAGGGGACCCCAAAAGCCCTACTAAGCAGGTATATACAAAAGTATGAAGGCTATTGCTTAATGCATTGTAAGCCGCCCTGAGTCTCCAGAAAAGGGCGGCATATAAATCGAACTAATAAATAAATAAATAAATGCCAATTGCCAAATGTTTGAATTTTGATCATGTGACCATGAAGATGCTGCCATGGTTGTGAGTGTGAAAAACAGTCATAGGTCCCTTTTTTCCAGTACCATTGTAAATTCGAACAGTGATTAAAGAATGGTTGTAAATTGAGGATTATCTGTAATAAAAATCATTCTCCAAAAAACCTTTGGCATTGTTTGCTCACCCTACTACCTTTCTATATAACTATCACCAGCATGAAGCTATGAAAAGAGTCATCAGCAAAGTTATGCATAAATTCATAAAACCTGAAAAGGGGAAACTCTTTGTCAACTTGCAAAGCTGACACTCTTATTTTTTAAAATATATATACTGTATATATCTGTATGCTGAACTTTCAAATTAATCTTACCTAAACTAAATGTATTGTGTGCATTTTGTTCTTTTTAGATCCTGTGTGCTCTTCTATATTATATATAAAGGTAAAGGTGCCCCTAGCACATATGTGCTAGTTGCTCCCAACTCTAGGGGGTGGTGCCCATCTCTGTTTCAAAGCCGGAGAGCCAGCGCTGTCCAAAGACGTGTCCATGGTCATGTGGCCGGGATGACTAAATGCCAAAGGTGCACAGAACGCTATTACCTTCCCACCAAAGGTGGTCCCTATTTTTCTACTTGCATTTTTTACGTGCTTTCGAACTGCTAGGTTGGCAGAAGCTGGGACAAGTAATGGGAGTTCACCCCATTACACAGCACTAGGGATTTGAACCACTGAACAGCCAACCTTTCGATCAACAAGCTCAGCATCTTAGCCACTGAACTACCACGTCCCTATATTACACATACATATACATATACATATACATATACATATACATATACATATACATATACATATACATGGGATTTCACTGAACTAGGGCTGCATAAAAATCTTGGTTTACGTAGGAAGAACCTGGCTAAAGAGAAATACACGTAAAGGCCTACGAAAAGAAAAGAAAACAAATACATATACATATACATATAATATAATACTTATAAGTCCGAAATAGATCTATCTTAGTCTCCTTAGTTTCCCAATGGGCAGCAGAGTGTTTGCTGGCTTCCAGAAAAAAAAGCCTAGAAACTAGTGGATTGTGATTTCACTGAACTAGGGCTGCATAAAAATCTTGGTTTACATAGGAAGAACTTGGCTAAAGAGAAATATATATATACATATACATATATGTATATATAAATAAATACATAAAATAATACATAAATAAATACATACATAAAACTTACATAAACAAATATACATATACATATACATATACATATACATATACATATACATATACATATACATATACATATACATATACATGGGATTTCACTGAACTAGGGCTGCATAAAAATCTTGGTTTACGTAGGAAGAACCTGGCTAAAGAGAAATACACGTAAAGGCCTACGAAAAGAAAAGAAAACAAATACATATACATATACATATAATATAATACTTATAAGTCCGAAATAGATCTATCTTAGTCTCCTTAGTTTCCCAATGGGCAGCAGAGTGTTTGCTGGCTGCCAGAAAAAAAAGCCTAGAAACTAGTGGATTGTGATTTCACTGAACTAGGGCTGCATAAAAATCTTGGTTTACATAGGAAGAACTTGGCTAAAGAGAAATATATATATACATATACATATATGTATATATAAATAAATACATAAAATAATACATAAATAAATACATACATAAAACTTACATAAACAAATATACATATACATACACATACACATACACATACACATACACATACACATACACATACACATACACATACACATACACATACACATATATATATAAAATCTTTTTTCTGACATTTTTTATTCTTAAACTGAGATTTCAAGAAGATCATTAGCAAAATTTCCTGGCATGGGCTAGAAAAGCTTTTGAGAAACTCACACTTTAAGCCTCTAGCACTGTCTCAGCTCATCAGGACATGGTTTCACTAATCAGTCTCACCGGGTACTTGTTTAAGGCAGCTTAATAGCAGGCAGACCAATTCTAATTCCATGTATTTTGACTCCCTTTCAGTTCTTCCATCCAATCATAGCTTTTTTTTTTCTTTCCTGAGTTTGTGTGACCAACAGAAAGAGCAATGGGAAAAACTAGTTTTGCCTTGAATCTCTGTGCTAGAACAACTTGGGATCAGATCAGAATGGGAAATTAATGGTCATGGTAACAGTGGCCAGCAGGAAATGGACCTAATCAGACATAATATACCAGCCTTCCCGAATCTGGGAAGGCACTGTCTGACATAAACAATCTTACTCGATCAGTAACTGAAAGCGTCTTCAGAACCCCATTTTTTTCAACAGCACTTAAAACATTTGGCTATGTAAAGTCTATTAGCCCTCCTAGCTCGGATTCCCCAGCAACTGGTTTTCAGACATACATTGCTTCTGATATTAAAGGTGGTATTATTGAGCTGCCATAACTAGTAGTCTTATCCATATTTAACTCCCCATCCATGGAGTTAAATCAGTCACATAGGAGGTGAATCACATAGGAGGTGAAACTTTATTAAGAGGCAGAGAGGGGGCAAGAAAAAAAGATATTAACTCCCCTCTTTTCACTCTTTATTAAAATGCAGACATTTAATGTAGAAGGAGATCATTATAGAACTGTTCAAATTACAGTAATACAGTAAATTGCAAATTAATTAAGAAAGACAAAAATCCAAAAGAAAAAGCAGCATTCTGATCTGCTACAAACAAAGAACCTTTGGCCTCAAATATCTGCAGAGACTGGATAGGTCACTGAAAATAATAATAATAATAAAAAAAATATCTTCTAACCCATATTCCAAAACCTTTAGTCAGGAAACTGGTATAGAGAAAGGGTCAGAAATCAACACTCGGGGCTTTGAGGTTAAAAGAATCGGAATATAATTACTTTTTGCAGAGCAGTTAAAACAGTTGACAGGTTATGATGAAGTCTGAAATTAAATACTTGTCTATAAGATATATAGACAAGACAGAAAACAAAAACAAAAAAAATTAAAGTGTGCAAATGGTCCTCTCCTTCGGTTCCTTGGTTTCTCCAGTTTCTTATTCTCACATCCAAGGAATGGAAGTTTTTCTTTGTAGACTTCTCTGTCGCCATTAACAGAGAAAAGGCCTTTTCCTACATCCAGCAAAGAGAGGAATTGAAGTAATTGGACCTGCCTACATGACAAAGAGTCATCCCTCATGAGGGAACCTTGGTGCCCTCTGAGCTTGGTTGTTTTCTTGCAGATGTTTCATTACCCAAACTAGGTAACATCATCAGTGCTAGTGAGGAGTGGGGTTTGTTCTCAGTTTATATTCCAGTGGCTTGCCCTGTCAGTATTGACAGGGCTGGGTCTTAAGAGTTTCTTTGGTTGGGCTGTTTACTTTTGGCTTGTTTGGCTGTTCCTTGAGTGAGATATTGTTTGCTTGTTGAGTGTTGGTCTGATGTTAATCTTGCTCATCTTAATCTATGCTCATCTGGGTATTGATTGCTGGTGGAAAGGTGTTTAGTCATCCTTCAGTCTTGGAATATGGACTATGAACTGGCCTTGCAAAAAGTCTTTTCTTTTGTCTTTTATTTCCCATCATTTATTGAATATATATCTCTCTCACATACACACACACACACACACACACAGAGAGAGAGAGAGAGAGAAAGAGATATCCTATTATAGTGACTATTTTTCTTTTTATTATCTCTACACAATTTAAACACAGTTTATCATATATAAACCCTGAAATTTTTCTTAGATATTTGTTTGTGGACACACATGCTCAAAAGTCAGAATCATATTTTTTCATATGAAAATTTCTCCAACTTATTATCATTTTATGTACTGTTTTCCATACCTTCTCCATCTCTATGCTTTTCTCAATTGATGTGAATAAACTTGGCAATGGTGGCTGTATCTGCAAGATCACTGCATACAGGAGAGATCTTGTTAGGCTTCTTCCATAACATCTAGTGGCTTCCCAATGTGCTCAGGGTCATCATTCTTCCAAGAATGACTTCCTAGCCAATTCACTGAATTAAAAGGTGGGAAAAAAGGATAGGGCCCTGCCTCCTGCTGGGCCTAAAATATGGTTCATGGCACTATATTAACCACAAGGTTGGCCATTTATGCTTTGCATAAAATGTGCCTACGTTAGTTTGCATATAGAAATACAAATTAGGAAGTAATTACTGTAGTTCAAATTGAAATACGCTTTGCCTCCCACAGAGGAAAAGATTGCCCTGAATATTTCTTCAGATGGCAGCCCAAAGGCTGACACTTGAGTGGCAATTTTCAGCCTCATGTGTTCTGTTCTGAAAGTGCCTTCTCTTTAAAGTGGATATGAGATGGTCAGTCTGTCCAATGATGGATGCCTTTGAATAGAAATTTGGCAAACTAGGTCAGATGGGGAGACAAGTGGCAGGAATTACAATATGATGGTGAAATCAATGTAAACCTGACAGATCTGGACTGCAAACATCTAGATAACCATTAAATGGATACAAAGAAATGACGAATTCTCAGCATTTGTGGCCATCTAATGGTTGCCTAGATGCTTACAGCCCAAACATGGTAGCCTTAAAAAGGATCTGAATTTTAAAACAGCACTAAGTTCAAGTTCCAGACATATTTCTGAAAGAAAGGGCACAATTTCAAAACTCATCTAATTTTGTAGCAACCATGTAATGAATAATTCTGCACAATTTATACTTTCTTTCATACCAGTTGTCTCTCAACTGGAAAAAGAATTTGTGCCAGGAAACCTTTCAGATTTGAAATGAATTTCAGAGTAGAGGGGAGTATGATGTCCTTGAAATCAAATAAATTTAGATACAATCAATGGTGGGTTTCAAAAAAAATTACTACTGGTTCTGTGGGTGTGGCTTGGTGGAAGTGGCATGGTGGGCGTGGCAGGGGAAGGATACTGTAAAATCTCCATCCCCTCCCCACTCCAGGGGAAGGATACTGTAAAATGTCCATTCCCTCCCCAATCCAGGGGAAGGTTACTGCAAAATCCCCATTTCCTCCCGATCAGCTGGGATTTGGGAGGCAGAGAATAGATGGGGGAGGGACCAGTCAGATTTTTTACTACCGGTTCTCCAAACTACCCAAAATTTCCACTACCGGTTCTCCAGAACTGGTCAGAACCTGCTGAAACCACCTCTGGATAAAATCCTTCAAACTCTAATCATGTCTTTGTCTGTCTACAACCTCTTTGACTTCTCTTAAACCCTGAAAGGAGACTTGAAGAAACTATCTATCCAGTTCCTGTGGGAGTTGGAGATAGTGCAAGTATTCAAGCTGGTTTTTGCCAAAAAATAGTAAGAATGATCCCCAGATTAAAAGAGCATTGATGCAGCAGGTTTTAGAGCAAGAATATGGGTGATAGATACATTTGCAGTGTTAATAGAATATGATAGGCACTTCCACTGAAGTGTTGTCTTGAGGGAATGAAAGTCACATAACAGGAAGATTGATCGCCATCAGTTATGCTGACCCTACCAAGATATTCTTTGCTGTAGTCTTAAAAAGATACAAGTAGGCAAGCTTCCAAACACAGTATTGGACTATAGTTACTCAGCCTTTTTATTTTTTTTAACTTTCTAGGACACATCTGAAGTATATGATTATAGTCGTTCTTGTGAATAATGCTGGAGGCTGGCACTTTGTTGTTGTTTTTTCAGCATGACAATTTGTGAATTTTCAGAACCAGAATAATATATATTTTAAACTAAAGTTGGCATGGCTATTTGTGCCAAATTGGAGCCAAACTGGTTGTCTCTGACTGAAAGTGTTTCTACAGAATTTCAAGGAGAGATCTTTTCTATCCCATGCATTTTAAAGCTTTTATCAGAGATAAAAAAGATATAAAAATGGATTATTACTGAAGGCCTAACTTGCTGGTATTATGATAGTATTGCAAAGATGGAATGGAACAGAACAGAACAGAACAGAACAGAACAGAACAGAACAGAACAGAACAGAACAGAATAGAATAGAATAAACAGAGTTGGAAGGGACCTTGGAGGTCTTCTAATCCAACCCCCTGCCCAGACAGGAAACCCTACACCACTTCAGAGAAATGGTTATCCAACATCTTCTTAAAAATTTCCAGTGTTGGAGCATTCACAACTTCTGCAGGCAAGTTGTTCCACTTATTAATTGTTCTAACTGTCAGGAAATTTCTCCTTAGTTCTAAGTTGCTTCTCTCCTTGATCAGTTTTCACCCATTGCTTCTTCTCCTGCCCTCAGGTTGCTTTGGAGAATTCCTTGACTCCCTCTTCTTTGTGGCAACCCCTGAGATATTAGAACACTGCTATCATGTAATCCCTAGTCCTTCTTTTCTTTAAACTAGACAACCGTTCTTTATATGTTTTAGCTTCCAGTCCTCGAATAATCTTTCTTGCTCTTCTCTGCACTCTTTCTACAGTCTCAACATCTTTTGTACATTGTGGTGACTAATCTGGGTGCAATATTCCAAGTGTGGTTTATCAACTATAGGTATTAACACTTCACATGCTCTTGAGTCTATCCCTCTGTTAATGCAGCTTTCAATGCAGGTGCATCCATACCTAAAGCTGGTACTCTTGAGATATGCCAGATTGCAACACCAGTGTAGTTTGTGAGTTATGGAAAACATAGTCCAACGCATCTGAAAAGCATCAGTTTCAGTGCCTCAGAACATTGCAAGAACTGTTTGACACTATATGCCCTTTCCTTTTCCCTGCAAAAACATCCACATTCACAGTTTCAGTCACAAATTGAGTTCCGTGAACCTTACATCATACTTAGAGGGGGCGTGCATAAGTGCACTAATGTGCCTATCATCCCTGTCATTGTATTTGTATTCTTTTATTCTTGTTCTCGTTTTTGTTTGACAAATTCTAATAAATAAATAAATGAAGTCCTTGCCTTAAGAGAACAATTGCAGGCGCTGCTTTGGTGGATTAAAGGAGGCAATTAAATTCTGGCCAAAATTCTAATTATGTGGACTAGCTTCTGAGAGGCTATTTATAGTGCATGTGGAAGGGGATTGGGAGAGAGGCCCTACTTCTTGCAGAATTCAAGTAGCAAGATGCTTACAACAATCTCCTGCAATCTGATAGTTATGATACTTTTGTTTATTTTTATTTATTTGTCAAGCATATATAAGATAACAGATAAAAGTATAAACATGATTATGAATACATGAAATGGATACGAATAAAAAGGGACATTAGGGATGGTAGGCACCCTGCTGCACTTATGCACGCCCCTTACAGACCTCTTAGGAATGGGGTGAGGTCAACAGTAGACAGTCTTAGGTTAAAATTTGGGGAATTGGGAATGAAACCACAGAGTCAGGTAGGGCATTCCAGGCATTGACCACTTTGTTGCTGAAGTCATATTTTCTGCAATCATGTTTGGGGCAGTTTACCTTAATACTGTATTTCTTTATATACTCTATTTAGGGTCTTCAAAGCAAAAAACAGCTTTTTCACCAACATGCTTCTGAAATAAAGCCAGAAAGCACTCCAAACCTTGGGTGGGCACTGACACGACACCTCTCTGCTGTTCATTGCAATAGCCTGGCTTGCTTCAGGCTCCCACACAGACCTCGAGGAAAAGAGGCAGTAGATTTAAGAATTGCATCAACCTTAACTTATTAATTTCTGAAAGGAGGACAGCTGCTCCTTTCCTTTAGGCTCAAGTAGAAGCTCAAAAAAATATTGGGCAACTTTAATAAGTTGAGCTGAAAAGTATGGTGCTGATGTGAGGCCAAAAGTCTTCTCCCACATCAACTTTGAAGCACCTCAGGTCTAACACTGAGTGAAGATAATGCTGACATTAGTAGGAAAGAAAAAAAGACTAGCTGGGGAAAATGGTATTATTCCCTCTTTTTTTCCTCTTTTAAATAATATGAAGATAGAGTACATCCTGCTTTTATTATGCCTATATTCAGAAATCCAGCAGGTTCTGACAGGTTCTGGACAACCGGTAGCGGAAATTTTGAGTAGTTCGGAGAACCGGCAAATGCCACCTCTGGCTGGCCCCAGAGAGAGGTGGCAATGGAAATTATGCAGTATCCTTCCCCTGGAGTGGGGTGGGAATGGAGATTTTGCAATATCCTTCCCCTGCCACACCCACCAAGCCACGCCCACAGAACCAGTAGGGAAAAATTTGGATTTCACCCCTGCCTGTATTACTTTATAAGTAACTCAAGATGGCAAACATATAAGAGCCATTGTTGGCGCAGTGGTTAGAATGCAGTATTGCAGGCTAACTCTGTCTACTGCCAGGAGTTCGATCCCGACCGGCTCAAGACTGACTCATCCTCCCATCCTTCCGAGGTCGATAAAATGAGGATCCAGATTGCTCAGGGCCATATGTTGGCTCTGCAAACAACTTAAAGAGTGCTGTAAAGCACTGTGAAGTGGTATATAAGTCTAAATGCTATTGCTATATAATACTCTTTCCTACTCCTCTTTCCCCAACAAGAATCCTGCGAGTGAGTCGGGCTGAGAGAAAGTGACTGGCCCAAAATCACCCAGCTGGCTTTCATGGCTAAGGTGAGACTAAAACTCACTGTCTCCTGTGATTGGAGATTCTCAACCATCCAGGTCATGGTTGTCCCAAAGGTGCTTTTTCAAAAGGCAATTGGACTTTCTTGGGGTTTTTCCTTTTGAAAACTTTTCATTTCTCATCCAAGAAGCTCCTTCAGTTCTGGATGAGAAGTAAAATGTTTTCAAAAGAAAAAAAAAGAAAATTCAGCTGCCTTTTGAAAAGCACCTTGGGGCCACTGTCTCCTGGTTCTAGACCAGCACCTTAACACTATCTCCAACTTTGATGTTGATTATTTGATGTTGAGCTTCCTAGTGTGTTCCAAACGTTCAAATTTTCCAATCATAACCTATAAAAGATATTTGTATCATCCTGGGCAGCTTGGCCATTCTGCATCAGAAAGTCAGAAGATAGTCTGATTGCATTGTCCTCAACAAATAACATTTCACGAGTCTAAATGTTCAATGCACAGTCCCCCTATGGATGCTGACAACACACTGAGTAAATAAAATTTCACTTTGGGGATGTATTTTACCCCATGCTGTTTGCTCTATCGGAATAAGGAAGTTCCTAAATGGAGAACATTCCATATTTAAATTCTACCAAAAAAAGATCATTGAGTTTTCCTCTCAGGGAGACACCCTTTGCATGCCAAAGAAATGCTTATTGAAGCTTTTGGAGACAAAGAGAAAGAAACAGAGCAGAGATGAATGGACACCTAACAGTTATGAAGGCAAATTATGCTAACCATCTGTAGTCATTCCCTGGGGTGGAAGGAAATGACAAAACATGTGTTGAGACATTGTAATGCAAATTGCATGCCTTAGATAGGGGTATGGGGTGTCATATTGCAAATAAGAACGTGTGGCGAGTTGGCTATGGCAAGTTTAACAGAGTTGGAAGGGATCTTATAGGTCATCTAGTCCAACCCCCAGCTCAAGCAGGAGACCTTACACCATTTCTGATAAATGGGAGTCCAATCTTTTCTTGAAAGTCTCAAGTGATGAAGCTCCCACAACTTCCGAAGGCAAGCTGTTCCATTGGTTGATTCTTCTCACTGTCAGAAAGTTTCTCCTCATTTCTAGGTTGAATCTCTCCTTGGTCAATTTCCATCCATTATTCCTTGTCTGGCCTTCAGGTGCTTTGGAAAACAACTTGACCCCCTCCTCTCTGTGGCAGCCCCTCAAGTATTGGAAGATGGCTCTCCTGTCTCCCCTGGACCTTCTCTTCACTAGACTAGCCATGCCCAGTTCATGTAACTGTTCTTCATATGTTTTAGTCTCCAGTCCCCTAATCATCCTGGTTGCTCTCCTCTGCACTTTTTCTAGAGTGCTGTGGCAAGTTGTCCCATTATGGTGTTTGCATCAAAATGGCACAGTATCACTTTGCCTAGCACAGGAAAGTGAAGGGAGGCAAGAATTGTAAAAAAGGATCACTCCGATTAAATACAGACATACATAGTATATGCACAACATGGAATGAGCCATCACCAAGATGGCAACACCAACATCAAATCACAGCGATAG
Source organism: Pituophis catenifer annectens (assembly GCF_029215685.1). Lineage (NCBI taxonomy): Eukaryota > Metazoa > Chordata > Lepidosauria > Squamata > Colubridae > Pituophis > Pituophis catenifer. The sequence goes on from NW_027256882.1 coordinate 104,216,793, forward strand.
TTTACCAAATTATCTGGGGTGGAAGCTGGATTGTTTTCTCTCTCTCTTTTTAATTTAAAAATCATTCCAGGACAGGGACTGAAATTGGGAACATCAGATGAGAAAGAGTGGGGGTGACTAGAACCATGCTTTCTGTCTGCCCATTTGCCTTCCATGTGCATTCTGATCGACTGACTTTTGCTACTATAAAGGACAGTTTCTCCTGATTGCCGACAAGCATAGCGCCCAAAACCAGACAAGTTATTTTCACACACCAGACAAACAAATCTGAAAAGCTGGTTACCCTCGGTACAGATAAAAACAGAAGATCAACAGGAATGAATTAAAAACTTTCTGCCTTTTCAACGTTGTTATCTGTTTGATTCATCACTTGCTTTTCTTCAGGAGCTCAAGGCAGTTTGAAAAGACTCTTTGCTTCATTTGATCCTCACAACAAGAACCCTTCGAGGTAAGCTGAGCAGAGGAGGAATGAGTGGACCAAAGTCACCGAGCGACTAAGAGCGAATTGAAATCTGGTTCTCTGCAGCCAGCACATTGGAACTCAGTGACCAGTTCACTTTGCCTATAGATAGGGCAGTTCTGAATAGATGAGGCACTGATGAAACTAGCAACTCTGCTTATCTTGTACAATGTAAATTACAGGGGGAGCAATACTTGCTACCGTCATGTTCAGGTTTCATTAACTTTGCTAGGCAAACATTGAAAATGACTGCTTATCTTGTAGGTGCCCCTACTTCAGTTCATAAAATATGCATACATTCAAAAATGAGCGTGCTTTCTGCCTGCTCATTTGCCTCCCATCTGCATTCCGATCGACTGACTGCAAGTAATATGCACTTATTTGCCATAATAGTCTGATGAGGTTCAACTACTGGGTCCCATTGCATTTTCAGAAAACGATGCTCGCTGATCCTTGAAAAGGCCACTGCTCTTTCATAAGTGGTACTGCTTAAAGTTACATGCATGGCATCCCCTTTCTGCCATAACAGGTGGAAGAGCAAAACATTTATGTTGTGTTTTATTGCTATAGTTGACTCACCTCATTAGCTTTGAACACCTTGACCCCATTATCTCTTTTTAAAAATCAATTATTAAGAAAAATGACTTTCAAGTCAGACGTAGATACAATCACTCTTTGGAACCAAACAGGAAGGGCATTTTGTATTTAAGATACATTGGGCAAGGCTCTCAGTGCCAACAGATTTAAAGAACATTAGAAAATTTGTGGATGTTGGTAGAGAAGGTGCTGCATTAGGATCAGGGAAACTTGACTTCTACTCCTGTTTTAGGCATAAAACTAGCTGAGTAACCTTGGGCCAGTCTCTCCCTCTTAACCGTAGGAACAAGACAATGGTAAAGCACTTCCAAAAATGTCACCTACAAACCTGCAAGGTCTTGTCCAGATAGTTGTCAGAAGTCAAGTCTGACTTAAAAGGAAAAAAAAAAACTAAAGCATGATTGCTGAAAAAAATTAAAGCATGGCTGCTGATCATTATGACTGCATGGAGTTTCCACAGTAAAAGTTAATCTTTCTCTCAATGTCATTGCTGAGGAAAAGGGTTATTGCTTTACATTATATTCTCACTTGGAAACAAGATGCTGGACTTAACCTGCCGGAAGTAGAGTTGTTAGTGAGTTTCTATCATTCCTTCCCCCACTCCCAAACTGGCTTAGCTGTTCCCCAACAAATAATAAGTTTTTATTATAACAAGATTATCCTTTGAATGTCTCCTCTCAACAGAGAGTAAAAGTGGTCTTTCCCTCAGAGGTGAAAAAAGATAGGCTGGAAGATCATCTACAACAATAACAATGGCAGAAGTATCTTCCAGTAATCTGATATGTACCCCACTTGAACTGCTTTCTCAGGGCAGTTAGCAGTTCAGCAATTTGAAAGATTACTACTAAAAACATGTTATTCTGAACTGGCTCAGGAGGTTGGGAGCAGGAGACATCATGTTATGCTAGTTCTCCTCCATTCTCCAGGGCCAGTTCCAGTTAACATTGGTAAGGGAGAGAGGTCAAGTCTGAAGGCCCTGCTCTTTGGGGAACCTCTGACCTCTACCTTTTCCCACTCAACATCTATATGAACCTCAGCATGAACCTACTGGGCAGGTTCATCTGTCGGCATGGGATTCACTATCATAAGTACATCACTGATACCCAGTTATACATCTCCTCCCTGGTTTGACCAAGCAATATTGTTAAGTTGCTTTCCTAATGCTTGAAAGCTCTGGATATGCTTCCCCAGTAAGAGTTGGTGCACAGTTTAGGGATCCTCCTGGACTGTCATCCCCTACTTGAAGAAAGGTTACAGCCCTGGCCAAGGGTATTATTGTTCAGATTCATCTTGTGCACCAATTGATCCCTTTCCTGGACCAGGAGGCTTCCTTATGGTTTTACTCATGCCTTAGTCACCTCCTGTTTGGATTACTGTAATGCGCTCTACATGGGGTTACCCTTGAAAAGCACTGAGAAGCTGCAGCTGGTCCAGAATTCAGGAATGAGGTTGGATGGGTGGTTTTTTTGGTATTTCTCATTACATCATGTCATACTGCTGGCTCCAGGAGCTTCAGTGATTCCTGGTAAGTTTCTAAGTGCAATTCAAGATACTGATCATCCACTATGAAATCCTCCAGGCTACCTGTGGGACCATTTTCTCCAACTGTTTCTACTCACTCTGCCAAATCTAGTAGAGAGGGCATGCTTTAGGTCCCTTCTATCAAACAAGGACATCTGGTTGGACCCCAGAATTGTGCCTTCTAAGTGGCACCACCTGCCTTATCGAACCACATCCTCCTGGAGATTTGGATGGTCCCAACCCTATTAGCCTTTCACGAGGCATTGAAAATTTTGGGTCAGGTAGATGATGAATTCTGCTACTATTCACTACTACTTTTCTTTAGGTGCTGAGCAGTTAAGTAGGTTTGTGTATTTTAATCCTGTAAGGTACCCTGGGTCACTTGTGTGAGATGGGCATCTATACAGAGCATATAAATACATACATAAATAATCAGTCAAAGATTCATTTTTGGCCTCCTCTCATTTATTTTTAATTTTAGATCATCTTTAAAGAGGGTTGGCTTAATTGGTGGTTGTTAGTTTCAATACTCCGGATGTCTTTTATATTGTTTTCTAGTTTTATTACTTATAATTTCCTGACTTTTAACTACTTTGACATGATTTTTTTAATAGTGAAAAGTGAGATAAATATTACTTAAATAAATACACTTGAGAAGAAAAATGTGTACACATGAATGACTTGCCATCTGTCTTAATAACAGTTTTTAAGCTGCTGTTTGTAATTCAAACCTTTAAAATTGTTATTTCAAAATGTTTTGAAAGCAGCCCTTGGAATTTTTTTGGGAAAGTGCCATAATTTGTAAGTGAACTAATTAATTATTAGATCTATAAACAGTCTGTCCTCTTTTTTCATTCTTCCTTTGCTAATTTAATCAAACTTGATTTAATTTGCTTTCAAAGGAATGCTGTTTAAAAGAAAATACATGCAAATACACTTGACTGTTTGTCCAATATCTATACTTTGAAGTTTGCTGCTATACATCTTATGTGTTCTTTTCCTTGGTGGCCTTCAGTAGGCAATAAACATTTCCTTTGTCCTATGTTAATTAAGTTAAGGTTTCACTGGATTTTTTTACATTTAACATCTAAGAAACATATTATGTGTTTCTAAACTTGCCCCCTCAGACTTACCATACCTAAGTAAGTAATCAGTAATGGGAGTGCACTATTGGATATTTGCACACCACTCTTAAGTGTACAAAGGTTAGATATGATAATTCTGCTCTTCTCTCTTATCTATTTCATTCTCTATTCTTAGGGTATTCTACTCTATCCCATTCCAATATCAGCCACAAGGGCATTTGATAAGGTTGAATGGCTGCAGAACCTATGAACAGAATAATCTGTCATTGCACAGAAGAGAATGTATTCATTATCAAGGTTAATTGGGTTCCTAATTACTATGACTCCAGACATCTGTGATCAATTAATTCTATTTTTTTTTCTTTCTAAGAAAACTAAACATAAGTTTCTTGATGGTGGGATACTAGATAAACACGCATTTAGTATCTCACCAGACACATTGGTTTATATATTCCAAGGCATGAAATCCATTTTAAATAGGTTTTAAGTGTGCAAAATATATCTTTACATCATTAGCAGTTTTACAGTTTGTTACATTTGCCAGAGAGTAGAAAGCTCAGTATCAAACTCAGTCTCTTATTGCAGCAAATCAATATATGGATTTTTCTGGCTAAGTGTTTCATTATGTTAATGAATAAAAATAGCTACTGTTTTATTACTTTTGCAGTTATTGAATTGGATCTGGACATAGTCATTCTTACAACAGTTATTGCAATTAATGGGAAAGCAAAGTCCCATATGTTTCAATTGATCTAAGGATATTGCCCGACACTATTATTTTTCTCTGTGAAATGAGGCAGCGAAGAGATACATCAATTCCTGAATGAAGGATTTAGGATTTTTCTTGCTTCTTTGGCAAGAACAAGCAGGTTTGAGTCCTAGTTAGATAAAACTGAAGTACTAAACCAATTACTATAGAAGGGTGTTTATAGAGGAAAGTCACATAAAGATATCAATACATCACTTGAGATAACCCAAAGTTTACTTTTGACACCAAACTCCATTTCTTTATTTATGAATTCATCTTTCCAATTATTTCCATGAGGATATTTCTTGGTGCTGACACGATACCCTGTTTCCCTGAAAATAAGACATCCCCTGATAATAAGCCCTCCCAAAAAATATTTAAATGCAGAGCTGGAAATCAGGTAAGATGGCAAGAGGATCCCCATCTTGTTCCATGCGCCCCAAAATAATAAGACCTCCCTGAAAATAAGGCCAAGTACTACGCTAAAATAAGCCTCCCTGAAAATAAGCCCTCCCCAAAAATATTTAAATGCAGAGCTGGAAATCAGGTAAGATGGCAAGAGGATCCCCCTCTTGTTCCATGCACCCCAAAATAATAAGACCTCCCTGAAAATAAGGCCAAGTACTTATTTTGGGGTTCAAAAAATATAAGACAGGGTCTTATTTTTGGAGAAACACAGTATCTGTTTAGGGTACAATCTGTGGTTGGTTTGTATTATGTATATATAAATATCATCTGAGTTATCTCACCTCGACCTGGAGATCCTGTAGGTAATTTCCCATGAACAAGGAACAAAATAAAACAGCAATAATAAAACAAATATAAAAACAGAAATAGATTATAATTTACAATAATACATTAATATATGACCAATGGATCCATAACTAATCCCCAAAGGCCTTAAAGAAGTTTCTAGTAAATTCTGGAAGATGATAAAAGTGAGGGTCAAGCCGTTTCACAGGAGAGGAACTTCCAGAGAGAATGCCTGCCACTAGTCTTGCTTCTGCCACAATTCCTGGTCCTTCTTGAATGATTGGGAGAAAAGGGCAGAAGCTATCTGGGAAAGATATTCTCTTAGATTCTCATGCCCTGACTCATTTAGGGTTTTAAAGATAGCAGCTAGCACTTGAACTATACTTGTAAGAATAGTGGTAACCAATACGGTTCTGCAGCAATGTTGGACAAGCTGAGGTTTCTTTAGTGCTCTTCAAGGAAAGCTCCATGTAGAGCAAATTACAACAATATAACTAAATGATGCCAAGGCATGAGTAACTGTTCTCAGAATATCCTAATCTGCAAGTGATCTACCAACCAAAACTTTCTCCCTATCATCATCAGCTGGATCCACCTATCATAGGAGCAGTGTCACTATAAAATGCTGCCTCCAATTTTTAAACCCTTTGAACAGTCTAGCAGGATACCATGGTTAATAATATTGAAGACTGCTGAGAGATCTAGAAGGGCAAGGGTAGGCCCATTCCCTCCCTTCAGGTTTTGCCACAGCCCATCCATGAGGGTCAACAATACAGTTTCCATCCTATCCCTTGATCTGAAGCAAAGACTGCCATGGATCTAAATTATCCTTATCTTCCAAAGTCCTCTCCCACCACTGTCTCAACAATCCCCACAAAGTTGATGCTCTTGAGAATGGTTGTATCATATTCTTTCAAGTCTCCTAAAGCCTCCCCTTCTCTCATGGAAGTGTTAAACTATCACCTACATCCAATTCTCAGTTTATTGTCTCAATAGAATCCATCAATTTGGCTTCCAACTCAGTAGAGTGCAAATAATAGATGACATTATTTCATTGAGGGGATCCAGAATGCACCAACCCAGTTGGTTTGCACCGGACAGGTGGACACTACAGGAAATAAATGGTCCCCCAGATAACCAAGCTGTAGGGCTTTGTAGGTTACAGCCAATACCTTGAAACACCCAGTCAACAATACAGCTTGTGATAAAAGTGTCACATGAGCATACCAAACATGCCCATCACAGTCTTTGCTTTTGCATTTGGGACAAGTTGAAGATTCTGAGTAGTCTTCAAGGAAAGCCCGATGAAGTCAACTCATGCAATATTCAAGCATGAGTAAGAGCAAGAATTTTGGGATGGTTGATGCCATGCAGTTTGGACGATAGCACAATAACATCACACTCTGTTTATTCCAGTGGTGAAATCCAATTTTTTAAACTTTTTTTTTAATTTTAATTTTCCAATTTACATAACAATAAGCATTTTTAACAGTACTGTGTCATGAGTCTCTTACAGTTATCTACATTTATTTCTATACATTTTTGTTTCTCTGTTCTATCCACTTAAGCCACTTATCCCAAACCTCATAAAATTCTGTTTCTTCCTTGCCTTTTATTTCTAATGTGAATTTATACATCTCAGCAGATTCTAATAATCCTCTTGTTGGCTGGTATATTTTCAAGTTTCCAACATTGGGCATAAACAATTCATGCTGCTGTTACTATATGTAAAATGATATGTTGGAATTGCTTCTTTATCTTTTGATTAATTATTCCTAATAAAAATAATTCAGGTTTAAATTCAATTTGTACTCCTGTTATCTCCTGTAACCATCTCCTTATCTGTTCCCAATATTTCTTTGCTTTGGGGTATTGCCACCACATGTGATAGAATGTTCTGTCCTTATATTTACACTTCCAGCAGTCCGGTTTCATATTTGCGTACATTTTAGCCAATCTCGCCGCTGTTAAATGCCACCTATAAAACATTTTGTACTGATTTTCTTTATATGCGGTCGAAAATGTTAATTTGCAGTTTTTGTTCCATAATTTTTCCCATTCCTCTAAATTTATATTACGGCCTACATTTTGTGCCCATGCTATCATTGGACCCTTCACTATTTCTTCTTCCATTTCTACCTCTAATAGATATTTATATGCTTTTGTTATACATTTTTCTTCCTTGCCTGTCAATATTCTATCCAATTGTTGTGGTACCCCTTGAATTCCATATTCTTCCATGTCTTTTCTATATCTCGATTGTGTCTGTAGATATGGCCACCAGTCTATAATTATATCCTGTTCTTTTAATTCTTCATTTGATTTAAGCTTCCCCTGGCTATCTAATAATTCTTTATATCTTATCATCTTTTTTTTAATCTAATGTGTTCAGATAAATCGTTGCCTCCATTGGTGAAACCCAGTTTGGCAATTTCATATAATGTTTCCTTTTAACCTTTCCCCATACCAATATCATATCAATGTCTCTCTTATTTGATGTCAGTAAAAATAGGAGTGTGCCTTATTACGTTTATCCCATAGGAAGTCATGCCAACCTGCCTGTAGGTCACATCCTTCAATCGTTAAAACCCTTTTATTGTCTAAGTTTATCCAGTCTCTGATCCATAATAGCCCCGCAGCTTGATAATAAAGTTCCCATTTTGGGAGTCCAAAGCCACCTCTGCTTCTACTATCTTGTAACATTTTCATATTTATCCATGCTTTCTTACCCAGCCAAATAATTTTTTTAATTATTTTATTTAATTCCTCAAAGAATCTCCTTTCCAATTTTATAGGGACTGTCTGAAATAGATATAATAATTTTGGCAATATATTCATTTTAATCACTGGTATCCTTCCTAGTAGTGATAACTGTAATTTTTCCCACATCTCTAAATCTTTTTTCATTTGTTGTATCAGTTTTTTATAATTATCATCCTTTATTGAAGAGCACCTTACAGTGAGCCAAATTCCTAAATATTTAGTCTTTTTTTCAATTTGCAATCCCAAATCTTTTTCTACTTTCTTTTCTTTTTCAGTTAAATTTTTAACTAACATTTTGGTCTTTTCTCTATTAATTTTCATTCCTGGTCGATTGTCGTTGTGAGCCGCCCTGAGTCCTCGGAGATAGGGCAGCATACAAATTTTATAAAATAAAATAAATAAATAAAATAAATTCCTGCCACTGTCTCAAGTTTTTCTATTTCATTCATTAAGATGTTTCCTGTCTCTAGCGGCTCTTCTATGAAGAACACTAGGTCATCCGCAAATGCCTGTGTTTTATATTCTTCTTTTTTTACCTTTAGTCCTTTTATCTCTCCATTGTGTCTAATTTGGGTTAGCAGCACTTCTAATGTCAAGATGAAAAGCAAAGGTGACATTGGGCATCCCTGTCTTACTCCTTTGTTTATTTCGAATTTCTCTGTGTTATCCCCATTAATTATCACTCTAGCTTTTTGTGTCATGTATATCGTCTCGAACTTCCCTCCAAATCTCATATCTTTGATCTGTTGGAACAATTTTTTTTACTACCGGCTCTGTGGGCGTGGGTTGGTGGGCGTGGGTTGGTGGGCATGGCAGGGGAAGGATATTGCAAAATCTCCATTCCCACCCCACTCCAGGAGAAGGATACTGCAAAATCTCCATTCACACCCCACTCCGGGGGAAGGATACTGCAAAATCCCCATTTCCCTCCCCACTTCTGGGAGAAGGATATTGAAAAATCTCCATTCCCACCCCACTCTGGGGCCAGCCAGAGGTGGTATTTGCCGGTTCTCTGAACTACTCAAAATTTCCACTGCCGGTTCTCCGAACTGCTCAAAATTTCTGCTACCGGTTCTCCAGAACCTGTCAGAACCTGCTGGATTTCACCCCTGGTTTATTCCTTTGGTTCCATCTCACAAACATGGACTCACATCTGATCACCTGCAGAACAATGCTTCTCTTAATGACTAGGGTCTCCTAGAGAACATCTGTCTCTGCAGCACTCCTTGCCTGGGATCAGGACTGATGCAATACATGAATCTCACTGTGTGGGACCTTTTCTTCTTCTTGGCGACATGTCAGGTCTGCCCTCTAATCCATAATCAAGTTATGTATAAGGTTTGACTACCAAGACACCTGGTGTTCAGAAGCCCACAGCATCCAACAATTATATATCATTACAGTCCGTCCAAAGCTTATCTTGGAGTCAAAAAATCCAAAACCTTTTGCTCATTTGGACATTCAACAGCAATCATGCATGTGATTTTATACAGTTTGGAAGGAAAATGCCAAAGTTAAAAACAGAAGAAAATATCATAAAACTGCCAATGGCAACTGATCATTTAATGAAAAGATAATTTGTGTTCTTTCAGAAAAACTGAATGATATTTTTCAGCCTTATTTGTTTTCCACTTTTTCTTCACCACTCAGTAGGAAGTAAACATCAGTAGTGCTTATTCCTATGTTACCTTACACAAGATTGCAGCTCTAATAATAGCAACTGGAGGGTTGATTGACAATGGAAATGAAGTGCAAAGGAATTCTTTGCCAGCTGGAAAGGAGACCCTCAGGGGCCCTCCTGTCCCAAATCTAGATTATGACACAGGTCCTGGGCAAATAGGTATGTGTGTATGTATTGTGTGTGTGAGCAGCAGAATGTGTGATCGGACTATGTACACACAATACTGTATATGTAGACAGACATATACATACACAAAGGGAGAGATTATGTTATTCAGAGATATAGAAAAGTTGTCATTATTAAGAATGTGTGAAGAGAGAAAACAAGAAATTATTAATATTGACTTATGCTCTTCAAAGTGTCTGAGAAATCTGCCCTTAAATTTACCAGTATCTAAAGTCTATGACAGACACCCATAAAAATAAAGTCTCTGCACTTTACCTCAACTCCTGACTGCAACATGGCTACCATGATGCTTCCTTAAAAGCAATATAGAAAGAATTTGTCATTGTCTTCTTCCAGGATTTTTTTTTCAACTTCCATTCTACGGTTCAGCTCTAGAATTGCCTGGAGCGTCTCTCATCCAAGCACTAACCAGATTTGATCCTGATTAGCTGCCAAGCGGAGACAAGGTCAGCCATATGCTGAGTCAAGCAGTTAATGATGAGACAACTTTAATTTTAAGATTGCATTTCAAGTCCTTGTTATCACATTAAAAACTCTTAGTTGTGGAAAACAGGTGTTGAACGGACATTATGTCATAATGTCTTCATTTTATCCATGTTCATGTCATGTCTTCATTTTATCCATGTTTGATTCAATGTGTTCATAACCTTGTTTCTCAATACTTTATGATCTTCTGTCAAATAGAAGTATGTGTTATGTTATTTTCTACCATTACATAAAGCAATTCCCTGCTTTGATTATCTATCTGCCAGGACAAAGCAATCTGTTAATCTGAATGGGGAAGAGATTCAGTAAATTTCTATTACTACATGATGACGATTCAAACTGCTATTTTAGCAGTCAATTTACAATCACTTTTCTGAAAGCAGAATCTTGCAAGATTTGAGGTTATAGATCAGGAGTGTCAAAATCATGTCATCATGGCAGCATCACATGATGTATTGGAACTTTTTCCCCCTTTGCTAAATCGGGCATGGGCATGGCCAGTGCGTGACGCATCCGGCCCATGGGCCAGGAGTTTGACAGCACTGTTATAGATTATCACTTACTTCTGTCTTTAGATTTCCAGCAGATGTGTTTACCTGGAAGATTGAGTAGCATCTCCTCACTAGGCCCATCATAACTTGAATGGTGACTATCCACCTGTTTATAAGTTGAGGACTACCTGTATGCCTCATTTGTGAAGATGTGGAATTGAATTAAAGTGAAACAAATCCTTCTGTTTTTGTTTTGGGAAGTAGAGGGGGAAGGTGTTTCATCTTTCATTACGGGAGTGCGTCCTCGCTGTTTACAAGCGGTGGCGCGCTCCGACCCTCAAAGCTCTTCTCGTTCCCCAGGTTGTAGGGAACCTCGGGCCCCAGGCCTTCGGCTGATGCTGTGCAATGCCAGGTCCGTGGTAAATAAAGCCCCCCTCATTTGTGATCTTATTCAGGAGGGGGTTGCGGACCTGGTGGGTATTACGGAGACCTGGTTGGGCCAGGAAGGGGGAGCCCCCCTTGTTGATATGTGCCCACCAGGTTTCCGTGCTTTCCATCAGCCAAGGTCTCAGGGGAGGGGCGGAGTGGTGGCGGTTGTTATTAACGAGGGTCTTGGACCAAGGGAGGCCACTGTTCCTCAGACGGCTGGATGTGAGTCCCTTCTTGTGAAGTGGGGTCATAGGGTGCAGTTGGGCTTGCTAGTCACGTACCTGGCTCCCTGCCATATGGCAGCAGCCCTGCCTGAGCTGCTTGATGTTATAGCCGCGGTGGCTGTTGACACCCCCAGGCTTATGGTCATGGGGGATTTTAACCTGTCATCAGTTGGCGAGACATCTGAGGTGGCTCGGGAGTTCATGGCTTCCATGACGGCTATGGACCTGACCCAGTTAATTTATGGCTCTACTCACATGGGGGGACACACACTGGACCTTGTTTTTGTCTCTGGACAGTGGTTGAGTGATCTCGAGATAGGGGATATAGTGATTGAACCCTTGTCATGGTCAGATCACTCCCTCCTTCGCCTGGACCTTCGAACCGCCACACCCCGCCGCAGGGAGGCGGAACCGACCAGGTGGTTCCGCCCCAGGCGCCTGATGGATCCTGAGAGATTCCAGATGGAGCTTGGGCCATTTCCTGAGGTTCTAGCACACGACTCGGCTGAGGACTTAGTGGCCGCCTGGGATAGGGCGGCGGCTGATGCTTTAGACCGAGTCGTGCCTTTGCGGCCTCTGACCCGGCGCCGGTCTCACCTGGCTCCTTGGTATACTGAGGAGCTGAGGGAGATGAAGCGCCGGAAAAGACGCCTAGAGAGCAGTTGGAGGGCTAGTCGTTCTGAATCCGACCGAACACTGGTAAGATCTCATATTAAGAATTACCTAGTGGCGATAAGAGTAGAGAAGAGTAACTACTTTTCTACTCTTATTGCGTCATCAGATAATCGCCCAGCCGCCCTGTTTAGGGTGACCCGCTCTCTGCTCCATCAAGAGACGCGGGAAGACCCCTTGGAGGGTAGAGCTGAGGATTTTGTACAATATCTGTATGACAAAATTGCTCAGATTCGTGAACAGCTAGACTCTGACTGGATTGATCCAGAGGAGATGACAGGGGCAGGTCCTGAGAATATTATTTGGGAAAAGTTTGATCCTGTGACTCCCGAAAGCGTGGACAGGATACTGAAGAGACTAAAGGCGACCACATGTTTATTGGACCCGTGTCCATCCTGGTTGGTACTGGCCTCCCGGGAGGTGACACGAGGCTGGCTCCAGGAGATTATAAATGCTTCTTTGAGTGAGGGTGTCTTTCCCACCGTCTTGAAAGAGGCGGTGGTGAGGCCCCTCCTCAAGAAGCCCTCCCTGGATCCAGCTGTATTAGCAAATTATCGTCCTGTCTCCAACCTTCGCTTTGTTGCAAAGGTTGTTGAGAGTGTGGTTGCACGACAACTGCCTCAGTACCTGGATGAATCGAATTATCTAGATCCGTTCCAGTCAGGATTCAGGCCCAGGTACAGCACAGAGACAGCATTGGTCGCATTGGTTGATGATCTCTGGAGGGCTCGAGACAGGGGTTGCTCCTCAGTCCTTGTCCTATTAGACCTCTCAGCGGCTTTTGATACCATCGATCATGATATCATGCTGCACCGGTTGGAAGGGTTGGGGGTGGGGGGCACTGTTCTACAGTGGTTCTCCTCCTTTCTCTCTGACCGGTCGCAGTCTGTGTTGACAGGGGGGCAGAGGTCGACCCCGAGGCCCCTTATATGTGGGGTGCCACAAGGATCGGTCCTCTCGCCCCTTCTATTCAACATTTATGTGAAGCCGCTGGGTGAGATCATCCGTGGTTTTGGGGTGAAGTACCATCAGTACGCTGATGACACCCAGCTGTACATCTCCACCCCAGACCACCCCAATGATGCCCTCGAGGTGATGTCCCGGTGCCTGGAGGCCGTACGGATCTGGATGGGGAGGAACAAACTCAGACTCAACCCATCCAAGACCGAGTGGCTGTGGTTTCCGTCGTCCCGATATAGTCAGTTGGCGCCATCTCTGACTATCGGGGGCGAGTCGTTGGCCCCCACAGATGGGGTTCGCAACTTGGGCATCCTCCTGGACTCACAGCTGTCTTTTGAAGAGCATATGATGGCCGTAGCCAGGAGGACTTTTTATCAGGTTCGCCTGATTCGCCAGTTGCATCCCTTTCTGGATCGGGACTCATTACCCACGGTCACTCACGCTCTTGTCACCTCACGCCTGGATTATTGTAATGCTCTCTACATGGGGCTCCCCTTGAGAAGCACCCGAAGGCTCCAACTGGTCCAGAATGCAGCCGCGCGGGTGGTAATGGGAACAATGTGGTGCTCTCATGTAACCCCCTCCTGCGCGAGCTGCACTGGCTCCCAGTGGTCTTCCGGGTGTGCTTCAAGGTTTTGGTTACTATCTTTAGAGCGCTCCATGGCTCAGGACCAGGGTACTTACGAGACCGCCTCCTGCCACCAATAGCCTCTCACCGACCAGTTCGCTCGCATAGAGAGGGACTCCTCAGGGTGCCGTCGGCCAAACAATGTCGACTGACGGCCCCCAGGGGGAGAGCCTTTTCTGTGGGGGCACCTACCATCTGGAACGGGCTTCCCCCGGAGTTACGAAACATCCAAGACTTACGCATTTTCCGCCGAGCCCTGAAAACATTTCTATTCCAACAAGCTGGTCTGGCCTAACTCTCCCTTTTTAATTGGCTTTTAAACTGTCTTTTAAATTGGGTTTTAAACCTCTTTAGATAAATTTGGATGTTTTTTTTTAATCTTTGAGCCTAAATTACTTAATCTGTTTCTTAATAGTTTTTAACTTCTATATGTATTTGTATTTATTATGGCTGTTCACCGCCCTGAGTCCTTCGGGAGTAGGGCGGTATACAAATATGAAAAATAAAATAAAATAAATAAATAAATCTTAGTGGCTGAAGGAAATCTATGTGCAGTAGAGGACTCTCGGGATGTTTTGAGTGCCCCATGGGTTCAAAGGCTTACCAAAAGTAAGACAGAAGAATGTTCTTTGCAACTATCTCATGAAATGTAAGGCAACTATTGCTCCCCCTACCAAATTATTCTAGAAATCATTTTACTCCTTGAGAAAAAAAATTATGGGGCAGAAAGGCATATATTTAGGTGCATCAGTCAAGGGAAATTAGAAAGGAAATAATTGATTTATTTAGTGACTGCTAGAATGCCTGGGGCCAAATAATAATTATGAGTTCTCATTACCTCAGAAAGTAAGTAGCACTGATAATATAGTTAAATGCTTTTATTATCCAGGAATGGGAAATCCATTTTTATGTCTCTATTATTCTTGTACGTTTACAGTGTTACAAAGTTGACCCTTGACTTCTTTCATTGTCCTGTTGATTGGAATGATTGTTGTATTATTTTGCACAATAGTTCTTGTTAAACAAAAGTGGATATATTTAAATCTTGGTCATTTTTATTCCACTCTAGTGTCATAGGATAGAAAGGAAGAGCTTATATAAGTAGAGAAGCAGAATTCAGTTTTATCTCTATAATAGAATATCATCATAAAGTAGATAAGTACCATAGAAAACAGGTAATTTTCCCACACAATAGTTTTCTTTGCTATGGTGTGTATTTCTATTTTAATTATAGTAATTGTTTCTAAACTTACTTGTCCGTCTGTTTGTCTGCCTATGTGTAATGTCAAATACGTTCCACAATGTTCCGCAAATACATGTCATCTTATTTGGAAATATATAAATACCGACTTATATGTACATTCGTGTGTGTGTGTGTGTGTGTGTGTGTGTGTGTGTGTTGTCACCTCATTATGCTACACACAACACAATCTTGGCTGCCCATTCTGCCTTGGAAGACTTGGAAGCTTGTTTTCATACATGCAGAAATGACAGTGGCTATTTTTGGTAGGAAGGTACATACTATAAATCCCTCAAAAATATACATGCTTGATTTTGTTAGGGGAAAAATCATACCTTGATTTTGATTGTTAGGAGAATTATTATACCTCCCGATGAAAACCATCCCAGATGGATTGAAATACAGTAGTTCTCAATTTGCAGCCAGTATTTTCACAATACTGGTGCTGGGCTCCATAAACCTTCTAGAACTCTCCTGAGTGTTTAACTCTTCAGCACTTTTAAAATATGCATCTTAATGAAACCCATCTTTTGACCACTGGCACTTAGTCATGAGGATACATAAAAGCAAGGCTAATCATTTTAATTTAAATCTAGCCATATAGTAGCAAGCAGATAAAAGACTGATATTATTTGAAGCTACTACATTGCTCAAACACTAAGTCTATAGCCTAGGGGGAAAATACACTTCCTTTCTTTAAAAGATGTGAAGAAAAAGGACAGAAATGGATTCAGCAGCAATGGGTTATTTAATGTAAAATGCAGAAGGAGGGTATAATGGAATTTTTATACTATCCTCCTGAAAGAATCTTCATATACTACATCAGCTAGATTTTTCTGTTTCAAATTTCCTTCAGCTGTTGGTTATGACCTAGAACATTTGGCTCTAAAAGGATTTGGGGCTTTGATAAGGCCATTCATTTGGCAAGGAATGATGGTCAAGCAGCAGAGAATATCTTAGTTTCAAGAACAGTTGGACCATATGCATTTATGGAATTGATAAATCATTCCTGTGCACTCAACCAATCAAAACACAGAATTCTATTGTGTATCTCCTCTCTCACTTTCATCATATGCTTTCCAGTCTAGAAAATTAAATTTGTGGGGGAAAAAAAATATACCCACCCGGTGAACAAAGTCTTACGCAGGAAGGCACTGGAAGCATATTTCTCTTTTCAGGTAAAAAGATATATAATTCTGGAAAGAATTCAGATCTGCAAAAAGAAACATCCAGTCTCCATTTTTTAAAGAAAAAGATGGATGGATGCTTCAAACCAATTTGTGCTACTTTTTCCTATTTTGTTGGACAGAAGCTCAGAATCATCGAATATCAATAAAGGAGAATGATGATTCAGCCACTTAGTTACAGTGAACTAGTGCCATTGCTCTAGTCCTTTCACAGCATTGAAATATGAATCAGTGAAATTAAGGACTTTGTAAAGATTCTGAGCAATAAAATTAAAAGAGAAACAGATTGGTTATGAAATGCTATTATAAGCCATATATTTCAAGATAATGGTAATCCTTCAAAGTCATTTTTACTTCAATATTCAGAGCAAAATTAGGGAGCATTCAGGAAGATATATAATCTACCAGCAAAATCAGCTGGCTAGTAGTATCTAGTGATACAAACTGAATGTATGACATTAAACTTTAAATTTTTCAGCCTTAGTAGGCTGCTGAAATGGAACGCAATTATGTTAAAGCATGTATTTTGTATTATCAAATATTATGGTTTTGATCCAGACTTAAGCATGATTAAAGGAAACCTTACTGAAATTACTTGGACTTAGTTATGATTAAAGGAAACCATGGTTCAGATCATTCAAAGAGGTCTGTTCCAAGCATAACTAGGTCTGAATAAACCAAAACAACAAGAGAATAATTATATATCTTTTTCATAGTGATTAGTTCTTGCTCAAAAGTAAAAAGTTCTTATAAGCTTACTTATAAGTTACTTTTTAATTAGCATTAATACCTTAGCATCATTTCTGTATTATAAAAGAGAAGAACTGAGAAAAAAATAAGTGTTAAGACAACAAGTGTTTCCTTTTGTAATAACTCACAAGTCTTTCTCTCCTAGGCTTTTATCTATAGTCAAACTGTTAATTAATTGTTGATCTGATTATCAGCACAATTATACCTATTCTCTAAGTTGATTGGAAAAGCCAGAGTGTTGGATTACAAAATTCGTTGCAGTTTCTATATTTCCTTGTGAAAAAAGTTTTAAAAGGAAGGGGGAGAAACAAAAGCATGGTGCAATGAGCCAGAGAACAGACCATGAAGGGTTAAGTGTTAAAAGGGCAATGCAAAAGGAGGAGGAAGAGCAGCTTTGCCTTCCAGGTCAGGTTTCAAACAAGACAAAGCAGCTCCCTCTGCATCACCTTTTTAACACTTAACCCTTCGTGGTTTGTTCTCCGTCTCACTGCACCAAGTTCTTTTTTTTTTTCCCTCTCTTTTAAAACTTTTTTTCACAAGGAAATATAGAAACTGAAAAAGCACAAACTGTGACTCATTATCCTGTTTTGAGTTAAAGAGGCCATGCACAAACTCAGAAGGCAGGGTAGTCATTCATAGGTGTAAATGACCGCATAACTTTTGTAAAATTCTTATCTTCGAATCATGATCATATATAGCTTTTGGGAGGTCTGTTGTAACTTTGAACGGTCACTAAATCTGTCGTACCTCCAGGATTACCTGTATTCTCTTTATGTTGCATCCCAGATATCCAATACTGCATGAAATTACAGCAATAGACCCAAAGCCACAGAATGTGGAACAGTGATGGTCCAGCACCGCTAAGTTTCCTAGTACTGTATACAAGTGTCATTTTGACACAACATCAGGCTGTGGATTCAAAAGCTCACAACTTAAAGCATTTAGAGCAGAGTTGGGTTCTACTTACTTTTACTACCGGTTCACAATGGCAGCGCGCGCATGCATGCATAGATCATCAATTGTGACATGTGGACAGGTGGGCGGAGCCTCCCGCTGCTTTTACTACCGGTTCACAAGAACCGGACAGAACCAGGAGCAACCCACCACTGATTTAGAGTAGTTATCTGTCCTGGGCCAGTTTATTTGCTTCTCTAGTTCAAGCACACATAAGCGAGTATAGAGGATGGACTTTAAAGAGAGTGGGAAGATCATTACCAAGATAACAAAAAGATACATGTGGCTTAAGACCATACAAAAATAAGATATTTTACAAAAATACCCAAGATGGGCACATACCTTCAATTCATATGAAAATAAAGAGGGAGGAGATGAAGCAGTTCAGACTTGAAAGATTCTGATGCTATAATCATTCTAACAAAAGTAGTTTTAGGCACATACAGCATCTGTTTCTTGATCTGGTCGGCCTTAAGGGCTGGCACCTGGTTAACTAGCATACTAATTTCAACCCTTTACCCATCAATATGTTTATTAGGTGTATTTCTCATGTGGCGCAAAAGTGGATCAGGTCAGAACAAACACCAACATCACATTCCCATTCAATTAAAATACAGAAATGCATATCTGATTATTCAAATTCAATAGAGATTACAATTTTTCATTCTCCATTAGTTACCAACAAAAAGCTTGTTATGTCCTCAGAGTTATTGTTATCTATACTTTAGAGTGGGAAGAAATCTCTGCATAGCTTTCTTTTAAAGAATCTCCTCTAAATCATTTTGTGTGCTTGTTATGATGAATGCTTCACTTATTTCAAGGTGAAATATACACAGTGCTGCCAATGATCACATGCCATGAAACAGGAAGATTCTATCTCAGGAGGGTGTTTAAAAATTTCCCCATATATGCATAATTGAATGTACTGATGGTAAAATACTGTTTAAAGCAAAGACTGGAAGAAATAGATTAATAATTCTGGTATATCCATTACAGTACACTTTTCTGCTTGGAGAAGATAGGAAAACAATCCCACAAAGGGCAAAAAATTAGATGGAAAAGGCAGTTTTTGTCCTAGTGAAATAGAAATCACTATTTAAAGAAAGTGATTTCATTACAGTTGCTATAGCAATCAAAGACATTTGATAAAACATGTGGAAAGAAAAAACTAAAAAATTAAAACTGCAAGCAGACACAAAGAGCTGAAAGAATTGGAAATGAGGAGGACAGAGAGCTTTGAATGCTTTCCACCTATCCTCTAAATTCTCTGCACCAACACCATTGGTTACTTATTTCTTAGGATGTATACCAAGGAAATATTACATCCCCTTAATCATTGAATATATTTCCAGGCAAATATTTAATGAATGCTTACAGTAAAGGTAGAGGTGTCCTGATCTGGGAAGTGTGTATATGTGCATTCTTGTATACAAATAATGCATATTGTAAATTGGGTACCCAAATAATCTATTGCACATTGGGTAGATAATACTTTTATAGAATGGATTTAAAAGTTAACATATCAAAGACTAAGGTATTTGTCTATCATAGAGAAAACTGAGTGAACAGTTGCAAGTTGTGCACAAATAGCAAAAAAGAAGAGCAAATGGATAGATCTGTGTTTGTGGCAGAGTGTTTACTAAATGTGGGGAAATAGATGGAGAATGTTTGAAAAAGGCTAGTGGGTGGTATGTGTGGTCAATTAGGAAGAATGAATGTTCAGCAGAGGAAGTAAGAAGGGGTTAGTATAAGAATGCCTACTTTGTTATAGAAGTTAATGCCAAACAACAACAACAACAGCAACAACAACAACAACAACAACAACGGGTTAAAAAGCTGCACAGGAAAACACCCCTGCTAAGTAAATATGCACACAGCTATTTTAATATAGAAGCTGTTCCAAGCCAAGTTATGGATTCTTGATAACATTTTTCTTATAAAATTCTTCTACTCCCAATGAAGAACTTCTGGATCAGACAACCAGATTTGATGAATTATCATGACATGATGCTGGAGTGATCCAACAGTCAAGATTAGGTAATCCAGTGCTGCTTATCAAAATGAGTAGTGAGAAGAGGAATCACTCCATCAGATTTCATCTTGAAGAATGCTCCTGGGGACTTCCTATGCCCTTTTCTTCTCTGGCCAGCAACAAGAAAGCGCTTTCGTAGGTAGGATTTGAATAACTGAGGGAACTAAGTTATTTAGTTCTTTATATTGTTAAAGCAAAGCATTTAAAATATACTGATCATTTCATGGAATTGTTGTGTGGTATTCACTAAATTAGAAGACTATCAATGTAGTCCTATGTTTGTTTGTTTAATCTCGCAGTCATTCAATTCAGTTTGCTTTCAAATGTCAAAACAAACCTGCTCCAAGTCACTTCTGATTTAAACAGACCTCTTTATTTGGAAATTAATCTCACTAAATCTTATGCCTAAAAAGGTATGGGGCTGTCGCCTTTGGGCCAAAAGTGGAGCCGGTTGTAGTAGAAGTGTCTTGTTTCGCGGTGATACAGAGTGCAGTATTGCAGGCTACTTCTGCTGATCACTGGCTGCCAGCATTTTGGCAGATCAAATCTCACCGGGCTCAAGGTTGACTCAGCCTTCCATCCTTCCGAGGTCGGTAAAATGAGGACCCAGATTGTTGGGGGCAATATGCTGACTCTGTAAAATGTTTAGACAGGGCTGTAAAGCACTATGTAGCGGTATATAAGTCTAAGTGCTATTGCTATTTTGTTGGTGTTGATCTCCAGGTATAACTGTTGCCATTTGGACTGCCTGCTAATCTCAGGGAGGGTCTTTGGAAGTGTTGGGAGGTAGATTTTAGTAGATGAAGGCAAAGATGATAACCCAAAATTTGGAGAAGTGTTGGGGAATTCATATAAATAAGATTGTATAGCCATTGCAAGATGGAATTGGTCAGCCTCTCAAAGAGGACTACCAGTGAAAATGAAAGCACAGACTTTTTCCAACCAAGGCTGATTCTCCATGTCTGCCAAGAGTCAATATGTTAAGCTGCTCTGGTATACATTATTTATTTATCTATTAAACAAATTTATATGGCCACTCATCTCAGACACAGATTACTCTGGATGGTTTACAACATTTATCTGGATTGTCATTAACGAATATTTGGAAGGTTCCATCAGATTAAAATGGAGGTGCTGTTTATTGATGCATTTCTGTATTCAGTTTTGAATGCAGGAATTGATTTAAATGATTTTGAGGTCTGGTTGCCAAAGAATTTGAGGATCGGTTGCCAAAGTTCATAAGAATCTACCCAGGTTTTAAAATTAGTCACTGAAAGTCAGGTTGTATGATTACCATTTAAAGTCTGATAAATTAGTAATCACAGGAACTTTTCAGTGGTGGCGCCCATATTTATGGAATCTCTTTCAGTCAGAGGCACATTTTTGTCCCTCCTTCTTTGCCATTATGCAAATTTTAAAAGCTTTCACTTTAATGGATTTTATTGAAATGATAAAATGGATTTCAATATCATTTTGCTCTCTTTTAATCTGTAATCAAATTTTTACATAACCCCTTTGATCAGCAGTGGGAGGAACTACAATGTCCCATGTCACATGTCTTACATGTCATTTTAATTCCTGAAAACTTCAATTTGTTCCCTGCCACAGATTATTTTGTTCTTGCTGTTTATGAGAAAACGAACTGTAGAAAATTAGAAAAATGCATCACCCAAAGAGGTTGCAAAGATAAAAGGGTAAAATTTTAATATAGGACAAAAACGCGCAAAACACCCTTTTAAAAATATATGAAAGATAATCTAAAAATATTTTGAAGCATGATTGTCATTCATTTAGGATTTTAGAGGCTACCAAGTTCTTTCAATTAAACTGTGAAAACTTCTCATTCCTACTTACCTGCCAAACAGAGAATTTATTCACAGCACGTTTAGCAGTGCTTGCAATCTCCTAATATAAAAGAAACATGTTGGTGGGTGGGAAAAAGCCACAGGAACTTTCCAGACAAGCATACATAACCTTTCTATCTTTACAGGGATACCCAGAGGTGGGATTCACTTACCTTCCCTACCAGTTCACAAATGTGAGCGTGCATGCGCAGTAGTCATGCATTATGTCCAGGCGGGTGGGCAGAGCCTCTCGCAATCACCGGTACTGGTTCACGCGATCTGGAGAGAACCGGCTGAATCCCACCACTGGGGATACCCAATACATCAATTGCCTTAACTTAAACAATATATACAATTCCATTCAGACAATATCAATTGGGGATTTTTCTGTTAACAGGGCCTTATTTATTTCACTCCCTTCCTTCCTGATACAGATGTTTTCTGCATTCTTATTTCTGGGCTTGCTTCTGTTGTAGGCAGGAAAATGAGAGGAGAGAAAATAACTTTTTTCTAGGCTTCCTGGATTCCAGCAATTTTGCCTGTCTTCCCCAATCTCAAATCAGTTCTCAAAACACTAGGGTCCTTTCCACCAGCTCAGAGATCGCTCCCTCTCTCTCAGGACCTGTTTGTCCCTACTGGGTCTCCAATTGCAGACTCCTCTTCCTACCACCGGCCCACACAATACAAACACAACTCCAGAAATGCCCATCAGCTTCCTTCTCTGTCATATAATATCTCAGCTTTTGTATCTTTGCAGCTACAAGGCAGCCATGCCTGCATCCTTTAATCAGACAGGAAGCTTTGCAATATCTACATAACAATGAGTCTGATTTTGGCCCATACAAAAGCCATTTGGCACCATCCCAAGTCCCTCAGGGCAATCCACCTGGCCATAGCAATGTCCAATGGCTTTTCTGCGCGAGCGTACACACACACACACACACACACACACACACAGAGAGAGAGAGAGAGAGAGAGAGAGAGAGAGAGAGAGAGAGAGAGAGAGAGAAACATTTATTTACTTGTTTGTTTATTTGATTTCTCATACAAGTGACTCTGGGAAGGTAACAACAATTTTAAAAAACCGGGAAAAAAGCAACTAAAAATACTAAATAAGTAAACATCTGGCAGCTGAGATAACAACAATACAAACATCAATATACACGCAATACAAATATTTCAATAAATTAATGCATTGCCTCCAACAGGTACTCTGATCCCCAACCCCAGGAACGCAACCATGTCTTTAGGTCTTGCAAAAGGGCCAATCTGATCTCTGAGAGGGATAATGTTCCACAGGGACATGTATGCAAGCATACATAAATATGCATAAATGAAAGTTTGTGAAATGGTCTTGAAAATTAATCATAAAAGTGGGAAAAAATAGGCCATGGTATCAAAGAAGGTTGGGTCCTAATGAATTTGCACTGATGTGTCCGAAGGGAATGGCATTCCAATTAAAATCGTCTTCCTACAGCCCTTGGTTAATTAATTGAAAACCTTCTGCCTTTAGCTCTGCAAGAAAAGACAGCAAATGCTATCCCCTCTTTTATCCCCCTTCTTAAAAGGATTTTCCCAGTTGTCTTCCTTTCTGTGTTAATAATACAGATATGAGTGTGTGCGGAGGATAATAAACAAAGCCTTGTTACTGCGCTATGCCAGGATCTTCACGTGAGTGTGAGTATTTGTGAGGGGAGGTTTGTTAAAATCTCCAGAGAAAATATATAACTCTCTTAAATGCGATACTTCTTAACCATGGGAAACATAATGCATATATATGTGTGTCTTATGATAATTATCCTCCCTGCAAAACAGAACAGCTCTATGGAACTATGAATGTTTCAGGGCATATGATTACCCTGTAGAAATGCCTATGTAGGAATCAAAAGCTGCCAGAAGGATTAAAAACGTTCAAATGAGAAAGCAAAATGTCTATTATTTGCACTTGATGCGCCTCCATTCTTCTCTGTGCAGAACTTCCACTTGAAATGTGCCTAATTCACCTGATGATTATTATTTTGGCTTCTCAACCATTGTAATTTATGGTTTTTTAAAAAAAACAGGGAGGGAGGGGACTGTTATCTGCTTCAATTCAACAATTTCCTTGCTTATAAATTGATTGAACTTATAAAATAATAAGTCCGTGGGATTCTATGCCAACCAATTCACCGATGAGTTCAGTCAAGGGCAAGTTTTTTACATTTGTATAATTCTACAATTAATGGCCAGTAACACGTGTCTTTATTCTGTTGGGACAGAAGAGAGTATGGAAATGAAAACTCAGAGTTACTTAGATTCATTATATTAACAAATTAAGAGGTTTCTTTTTCAGCTCATCGGATAGAGGAAGACGCAGCTGATCTTATCGATTACTCAGAGGAAGAAATAATATGGAATGTAGAAGCTTAATCACCAGTTTGTGATTTAGTAAACAAAAGCAATACTCAGAGAATTGTTTCTTCCAGTATATTTATAGCATGAATCCATATTAAAGTGATGACAATTGCAATTCCTAACAATGAATAAATTGGAAATAGTAGGAGTTTCTCTAGCATTAGTGAATTAAAATATGCTTTTTCTCCTGGAGAATAAAATGTGTTTTCAACATTACAGAGAGCTACTGTATATGTGTCCAGGGAGAGGAAAAAAGATCACTTCCGATATTATAGTTTTATTTTTCAGAAATG
The DNA here is from genome assembly GCF_029215685.1 of Pituophis catenifer annectens. Classification (NCBI taxonomy): domain Eukaryota; kingdom Metazoa; phylum Chordata; class Lepidosauria; order Squamata; family Colubridae; genus Pituophis; species Pituophis catenifer. The sequence continues at coordinate 104,241,171 of NW_027256882.1, forward strand.
CCAGTAGAATCAGTAGAAACAATACATAGACATGAAGGTTGAACAGTAAACCATGGCAACTTGAGTGGACTAGAGTTTGTCAGTTAACAGAATAATAAAGTTGGAAGGGACCTTGGAGATCTTCTAATCCAACTCCCTGCTGAAGCTGGAGACCCTACTATTTCAGACAAACGGCTGTCCAGTCTCTTCTTAAAATCCTCCAGTGATGGAGCACCCACAATTTCTGAAGGCAAGCTGTTCCACTGGTTAATTGTCCTCACTGTTAGGAAATTCTAGGTTGCTTCTCTCCTTGATTAGTTTCCATCCATTGTTTCTTGTCTTGCCTTCTGGTGCTTTTGAAAATAGGTTGACCCCCTCTTCTTTATGGCAGCCCCTCAAATATTGGAACATTGTTATCATGCCACGACTAGTCCTTCTTTTCACTAGATTAGCCATACTAGACTAACTGTTCTTCATATGCTTTAGTCAAAGTTGATGGGTCATGCAGCAGGAACTCAATAAATTTTCAAGTTGTCAGGCATCATACTTCTGATACAAATAATACAGTTTTGTGGTATTATGGCAAGTTATTTTCTACTTTACAATTTTACATGCTTCAAGCACTATTTTTTCCATACAAGAAAATAGAAAAGCAATGTAAATTACAGGTCTTGTAATCTATGGGACTGAATATAATGCTTGAAGTATATAACTTTGCATGTATGTTTCTCCATTTATATTCTTGTTTTCTGCTACAGAATAAGAATTAGTTCTTGGTAAAGCTCAGAGTCATTTTATATAGATCTCTGCTTTTTTGTAGTGCTCAAAAACCATTTTGTGATGTTTGTGGAGAGAGGGTGAGAGAGGAGACATGACAAATGACTAAAAGAGTAAAATATGCATAATAAAATACAAACAAGTAAACAAGACATCTAAATGTCACAGAGATTATACTTTTTCAATATATCATTAATTTATAAAGTTATCACTATTTACCTTTAAACTAAGAATATATTAGTATATTATATTATATATGTTAATATAATATAAATAGATAATTCAAATTAAAAATTATAAAAAATTGAATCAGTACTAGACTTCTAATTTCCCAAGGTTAAAATATAGGCACTATATTTCTAGCTCAGTATATTTTGAAGCAATTAAGGTTTACTAAAAAAAAATATTGCAGTTTGTAATGTGAATTCAACTTTCAAAATTATGAAATGAATATGAATCACTTTCCCAAACTGTGGAGCTTTACAGTATTGCCACCAAATGCAATAACAATAATAAAAATAATAATCCAGCCTTCTTATTGTGTTTCCAAAATATTTTTTAGAAAATGAAGCTATTTTAAAACAAGATAATTTGCAAGTTATAGTCAGTCTGAAATAGCCAAGTTGGTTAAAACAGACCTGTTGTTGTTACAACTGAGCCAAACAAATTTTATTATTTTTCCTAGTACATTTACAAAATATATTTTATTTTGCTGAAGTATAATAGGAGAACCAATTTGATGCTTTCAAATTTATTTCTTAACCTGCCTTAAAGTTGACATATTACCCCAGATTTCTTTAAATCATGAAGACTAAGGAGAGACATAACTGAAGATAAAAATAAAGTTTAAAAAAAATAAAAGGAAGTCTGATTTTATTGAAGCTTATATGAGCTATGAACCCTCATTCACAAAGGACAATTAAGTTCAGGGAGTGTAACAGAAGATAGGAAAAGCAAAAGTAGAAACTGTAAATAACATTAATATAAACATTGAAATAAATCATATGCAGAAATTCTCATAAATAACAAGCAAGTAATTATATGAAATTATGGGGACACCTAAACAGATGACAATGAGGGCAATAATTCATGGACAAATGAGGTACAAGAAACATTCATCAGCTCTTTCTGTTTGTTTCCCCTGATGATAATCTTATTTCTCTCGCAGCTATGGTCCATAAACCCGGAGTCCTATTTGATTTCTCCCTTAGGAGTCATATTTATCATGCACTAAAACTGCCACAGCAGCATTTCAGGGCATAGTCCAGAGAGTGACCTGTGTATTCTCATCAAAAGCCTGAAATTGTTATATTTAGTTATACTTTATGATGTCTTCTGCAAGTTACTTTATCCAGAGGTTTGCTTCCTTGCTCTTTTTCTTTCTTTCTTTCTTTCTTTCTTTCTTTCTTTCTTTCTTTCTTTCTTTCTTTCTTTCTCTTTCCTTCTTTCTTTCTTTCTTTCCTTCCTTCCTTCTCTTTCTTTCTTTCTTTCTTTCTTTCCTCTCTTTCTTTCTCTCTTTCTTTCTCTCTCTCTCTCTCTCTCTCTCCTTTCTTTCTTTCCTTTTCTTTCCTCTGTCAGGCTAAAACATTAGACATAAAGGAGGGGAAATAACAGTTCTGCCCATTTCTTGATCTCATTCTTGAACTACAATGTTCCATGTAAGACTTGATCAAAACAAAACAGAAAATAACAAGACTCCATAATCTTATACTTCTTACGTTTCTTACAGTTATGCAATCTGTAACTGAATTATCCTAGGCAACTGCATTTCCTTAATTGAGGAATATAGTTTATTCTTTCCTTATTTGCATTGTAACAGAAAAGAAAGAAGGCTTAATTGATCGTTATACATATGCATCAGGAGAGAAATCACAATAAAATATTGCAAAGAATCTATTGCTTACTTGTGATAAACGATGGACTAAATTTGAAGTAAATGAACTTCTTTTAAAATAAGTCATTTTAGCACTAAAAAATAAGTGTTCAGTTCTTATTTTTGCTGGTGGAGGTGAAAATCTCTGAAAGTAGAAGTCCTGAGCGAACTAATATCCTAATTTTTGCTTGGCTCAGCAAGGTCATCCTGTCAACTTTATTCTCTTAAATATATAATAACCTCTAGACCAGACTGGCATCAATTTGTGTATCACCTACATCTGGCAATGACTCTTCTGCAAATAACAAAAAAAGCTGATGCAGAGATATGAAAATGTTTAATATAGGCAGCTGGGAATTTGCCACGCTTCCCAGACAGTTGCCCTTCTCTTACACTAGAATGTCAAGAATGCCCTTCTTGACATTCACAAGAACACATTTCCCTCCCTGAATTTGTCATCATGTGCAGGCAAAGTAATGACAAAAAGCAACAGCATGTTCTTTGGGGAGGGTGGTGTGTTACAGAAGAGGGCACATCATTTTCCCTGGGCTTCTTATACAAATACGTCCAAATATTAGCATATGATTTGTAGACACATAGCTGGAAGAAAAAAAAGGGGAAAAAATCCAAAGAAGTTTCTGTATCTTCCAGAACGGAATGGGACAACTCACTGTGACCAACTCGCTATGGCCAACTCACCACAGGACAACTCACCATGGGACAACTCACCACAGCCAATTCACTTGCAGGACAACTTGCCTTATGACCATTTATTTATTTATTTATTTATTTATTTATTTATTTATTTATTTATTTAGCTTATATGCAGCCCTCTGTCCAGAAAGGACTCAGGGTGGTTCACAGCAATAAAAACAGATAAAATCAATATTAAGTGTTAAAAACCATTAAAACTCCCCTTAAAAAACCCTTCAGTCCAATCCGGCCTGGCGAAATAACCATGTCTTAAGGTCACGGCGGAAAGAGCACAGGTCAGGGGCCACCCGGAGCTCCAGGGGGAGTTGATTCCATAATCATAATCTCTGTAGGTGCACCCACAGAGAAAGCCCATTCCCTAGGAGTCGCCAGATGACACTGCCTGGCCGACAGCACTCCAAGGAGGCCCTCCCTGTGGGAACACACCAGGCGATGGTGAGCTGTCACTAGCCGCAGATGGCCCGTCAGGTATCCCGGGCCTAGGCCATGTAGGATTTTATAGGTAATAACCATTCAATTTTATTATTGAAAATAGATAAAAAAATATTTTAATTTTTGTCATTCACATTTCATTTTGTCCCTCCTTTTGCATCCTTTCGTTAATTATTCTATTCCATCATTTCTCTGATATTAGTGTAACTCTTGTCTTGCAGCTAATTGTTCTGTGGCGAATTGGCCGCGGTGAGTTGGCTGTTGCAAGTTGGCCACAGCGAATTATCATACCCAGCCACTATGATAGTAATCAGCATCAAGAGCAAAATAATGCCTTGGTTTTTTTTTATTGTTGTAAATAACTATGGCATTTGAAGATGACACTTTGCAGCAAGCCAAGTTCATATACATGAAAATGAAAAGTTTGAATGGGCAGGAAGCCTAATGAGCATTAAGAGAAACTCTTTTTAATACATTAGCACTCCCAATAAAGAACCTGCCTCTAGATAATGAATAGCCAGAATTCAGTTCTCCCACTTGCCCATTCTCAAAACAATAAATATGGCCATTTCGCCACAAGTGACTTACTGTATATCATCTTCATAGCATCATAGCAACAAAATTATAAGTTCTCTATGCAAAAGAGTTAGAGAGAGCCTAAGACACCATTACCTGAACTCCAGGAAAGGGTATCTACATTTTATCAGACATTTGGTATAATAAGTCTCCTAGAAATAGGGAAACAGACTGACAAAAATGAAGATGATGGCTGAGGAAATAAACATCCCAATTACAACTTGAAAATCAGTGTTTAAGTTTAAGTTTATTTATTTGTCAAGCATATATAAGATTACAGGTAAAAAGTATAAACATAATTTGAATACATGAAAAGAGTAAGAGTAAAAAGGAATATTAGGACAGGGACAGTAGGCACGCTGGTGCACTTATACACACCCCTTACAGACCTCTTAGGAATGGGGTGAGGTCAAAGTAGACAGTACAAGGTTAAAGTTTTGGGGGTTTGGGGAAGAAATTACAGAGTCAGGTAGTGCATTCCAGGCATTGACCACTCTGTTCCTGAAGTCATATTTTCTGCAATCGAGTTTGGAACGGTTTACCTTGAGTTTGTATCTATTATTTGCTTGTGTATTGTTGTGGTTGAAGCTGAAGTAGTCATTAACAGGAAGGTGAACTTTATTTATTTATTTATTTATTTATTTATTTATTTATTTATTTATTTATTTATTTATTTTGCTTTAATTTATATGCCGCCCTTCTCTGGAGACTCAGGGCAGCTTACAATGCATTAAGCAATACTATTGATGAAGTTTGTGAGTTCTAAATGTGAGAAGGGCTGCAGTCCAGAGCTTTGTTGGGAATTATGCCAAATCATCCAAAAAAAGTAGCCTAGAGGGGCCTCAGCAGATATTTTTTTGCTCACCATGCCATTGTGGTGAATGTTTTACGAAAGTGCCCACAACGTGCTCTCAAATTCTAAAGGTGCCCATTACATGAAATGTATATGGGCAAGTGTGAATGTGAATCCCCATTCTATACCAGCATGCAATGAGAGACAAAATAACAATAATGTAAGAAAATAAAAAATGCCGCTTCTACATGTTTGTTGCATTGCTCTGTCATTTGTTCCAACACCAGGCTGAGAAAAGGATGGGAAAACTTGAGGGGAAGTCAAGCAACTAATGCCCATTATTTAATTAACACTATTTTAAAACTTTTTAACCTAAGGAATCAATAACTTCTTATTCCACTACAGTGCATGCTACCTATTTTGACAAACAAGAGGGAAATGCAAGGTTTCATTTCTGAGTCACAAAATTATGAAAAAAAGAAGTAAATGGTTGGGAAACATGTTTTGTATTTTAAGTGTTTTCTGCCTCTTTAAATCAATGACAATCTGACAGAGTAGACTATTTTAAGGCTTCTACAGCAAAATTCTGACAAATAATACATAATTATAGATTTTAAATACCTATCATCATTAGAAATTTGCCCATAATGTTTCCTACTTATGGCATGCAATAAATGAAATACTAGGGTATACTAATGCTGATAAAATACCAATATCCAACTAATGGCTCCATCTAGGTGACCATGTCTGATCTTGCAAAGCTGAGCAGGGCCATGCCTTATTTTATAATTGGTGGGAGACAACCTGGAAATTCCTGGGAAGTTGAAAAGATATGCTGGGGGAGAAAAAACAAAAGACAATCACAAATTATTCCATACTTGTGCCAAGAAAGCAACATGGCTGTGTCCATGCAGTCACCAGCAGTCAAGCGAATTTCAAAGAAGAATTTTAATATAGCAATGCTGGTTTTCAAGTTACTATAGATTGCATTAATTTTTAGAGAAACTTTTTTTTAATTTAAGTTTGAAGTTAGACAGTAAGGACAGATAGGGTGTTATTCGTGCTATTCATCATTTATTCTGCTAGACAGGAAAAAAAGTTTATGAAAGCTAAACAAATGAAGGACATTGTACACTGCCTATAGGTGGCCTCATGTCATGGGATTCTTGAGAATGAAATATACTTTATCAACAAATTGCCAGAACCTGAATGCAACTTTTCTTTGAAGAAAATTTGGAAAGAGGTCACAGCCTGAAAAATTCTAGGGTTCCCCATGGTGCCAAGTTCACATTGGCCATCCCAGTTGAAATCTTGTGCTGAAAATAAATTTCTTTCTGAAGAACAAAAAAAGAATACAACAAATTCTGGCAGTTTTCTGGCCTATTCAATATCATTGTGAGATTTAGGTCCTAAAATGAATAATAAATGGGCCAATTTTGTTCTGCTTAATGGAAGACCATGTATCAAATAGATCTGGGAATTCTATTTGTGCCAGCCGGATAATAACCATCGAAATACTGCATGTTTTATAACACAGAAATAGTTAGATTAGTTCATAATGATTTTTGTACAAGGCTGATGTTTCAAAAAAGCCTCTTTGTCATTTATATAAATCAACACGAAGCAAAATATTTCCATTCAAGTGTAGGGAGCACAAAATCAAAACTAATATGAGTGTAGAAATAATCAAATCATTACATCACATTTTCATTTGCATAATTATGTAGTATCAAATGAAGATTTGATAGTCTCATTTATACCACATCACCCCAAAACTCACAGTTCAAGTTATGGGTGTAAATAGACTCTCTCATTTCACAGCTACAATTCAGATGGCCCTAACTGGCTATGCCAGTTCAAGTTAGGTTATAATAATAAGTTATAATAAGTTGACTTGAGGGTCAGGAACTATAGAAGGTGTCTGTGAATGTAAGGTCCGGACAAATAGATTCTAAAATCCTTAACATTAAAAATTGTTTATTTGTAAGGAGAAAAAACAGAGTTACAGATTAGAAAAAGAAACATTAATTTAAAGAATGGGTCATCTTTTCCAAATAGGCAGACTCCATCTTGTTTCTTAACTGTCCTCCCTTAACTGCATTAAGACTTTTTTTTAAAAAAAAAAATCTATTTATTCTGGTGGAAACTCAAAAATATTCCACTGCCCAGTGTTTTTTTATAAAGTGTTGTTAATGACAAATGGGGGTAGGAGGGTGGGAAAAGCACTTATATATGCTGTAATAAATCTAGAGTAAGCCATGTCAATGTCTTCCAGAAAACTTCTACCATTCTTTGCCATTTGCTGTGCTGGTTGGGATGAAGGAAGTCAAAGGTATCTTAAGAGCATCTCAAGGTGCCTGTTGCTATGATAAATGATTTCAATATTACCACATTAGTCTCCACACCTGTTAACCTACAGCCTCTGTCAGATATTATTTTCTTAATCTAGAGTGAAGACTATTTTGGGTAAGCTGGAAGCATTTACAGAATATATTCACACTTATAATGGCCACACTTATGTTTTATTTTACTAAAGGCAATACTGTGTTTGGAATCATCCCCTCTGTAAAAGGTTATTCAATGCAAACCACTTTGAAAAAAAAATCATAAAGGCAGCAAATAAGGACCAAGAAGATGCCTTCCATTTTTCAGTACCGGTTTGAGCTGGTGAACAGTTTAATTACCTACTCTATCTTCTACATGAAAAGGCTCTGTTTTTTATTGGCTTTAAAAAACTTACTTCCAAACTTCCATCACCCCATGAGCGGTGTTAGCACGAGCAACATTTTTAGTCCTCTTTGTTTTAGTGGCCCATAAATAAATATCCCCTCATCCATGCTCCAATAGTAATAGTACTCCTAATAATTGAGTTATGCAGCGATCCAATGGATGTTATATTTATTGCTACGTTTTTACATCATGTAAATGTTTCATGTAAAATTCATGTTTACATTCGCCACTATTGCAAACATTCATGTAACTTTTGTTATCTCCTGGTCACCCATGTTGTTTCTTCTTTATCACTCTGGTATACATTTCCAGCAAGGTTCTTATTCATGCTTAAGGCCAGTGCTGCAATCATTGTACTCTGCACTCATTATGAAGTTCTGGTCCCCACAATATCAAAAGGAAGTATGAACATTTTCACGTGTGAGCTACCTCAACAACAAAGAGCCTGGAAACAAAGACCTAGTGAAATGGTTAAGGGACATGATTAGCTTGCCAATGAAATAGTTGGAAGAGTTTGGCATATTTGAAATAAAAAAACTAAGGTGAAATATGAGAAAGGTCTACTTCTATCTAAAAGGTACAAGAAGTGGAAGACCTGTTTTCTATTGAAACTGATAAGGATCGTTGGGTTGATATCAAAAGAAAGGAGATTTCAGCTGAATATATGGTGGGATGTTCTGAAAGTCAGAGCTGCAAAGCAAAGGAATAGTCTGCCAAGAACATGTCCAGGAGATCCCTGAATAGGAACCACCAAACAGTTTCCTTCTAGGGAAGGTTTAACAGAATCCTGCACTGAGCAGAGTCCTTTCAAACTCACGCAAACTATAATTTTTTGATTGTTAGACAAGAGTTAGATTTTCTCTCTGAGCTACCCACATACCATTTTTATCACAGCCTCTGTGCTTTTCAAATGTCAGAACAAATCCAGTTTTCCTCACCTTATTTCAAAAATAATACTCTTAACATAAATACCAAAGGGATCACTAAGAAAATAGAACAGAATTTATTTCTGTTGCTGAACACCTTTACCTGGGAATAAGCACTAGTTTATTACACAAAATACTTTTTAGAAATTAAGGAATAAGCATCCATAATTTGATTTATTCTGTTCCAAAATGACAATGGAGGGAGGGAGGGAGGGAGGGAGGGAGGGAGGGAGGGAGGAAGGAAGGAAGGAAGGAAGGAAGGAAGGAAGGAAGGAAGGAAGGAAGGAAGGAAGGAAGGAAGGAAGGAAGGAAGGAAGGAACATTTAGATGCTATACTATGAATCTATGATCTCATCAACTGCGTACTCTGAATGGTTGATTTAAAAAAAATTGAGGGTTGACTATGGAGCTTGGACTTTCTTCTCAAAGCCTAGCCCAAAGCCTTCACTAATTTCTATTGATTAAGTTAAGACAGTTTTTAATATATTTGTGCGAAATTAAAATACAGCATAATGCAAGGATTTCATTTCTGCCCTTACTATCAACCATTACCTGTGGGGAATTGTAAAAAAGCAAAATTGTGTTCTATTAACTTGGCAAGATTGTGTTCTATTAACCTGGCTATGGGGAAAGAAATGTATATCACTAATACAGAGAAATTCACAGAGGAATGAAAGATTTAAAATGGGAAAAGAAAGGTGTTTTCAGGGAGAAAAGCTATTTTTCCTTGGAGGAAAGTTATGAAAGTGATTTATAAAGTACTGCAACTTTCAGCTTTGAAGATTTCTTGAGCTTTAAAAAATTTACAGGCAACCTCTTGTTTTTACAGCCTAAAGCAGAACTATACTACCAGCTAGGATTTGATACCCTCAGCCAAAAAAAGAATACCACACATTTAATAAACGATCAAATCCTCTAATGCTATTCCCCACTCTCCGATCACAGAACTGAGCATTAAAAAAGTGAAACCTGTCAATTCTTTAGACACTTATGGCTCACACTATCACTTTTTTAGCTGAGTTATCTTAGCAGCAGTTATTGTATGCATTTATTTATTTTTTCAGATATTTTAACATTTTTTTCATGTCTGATTCTTGGAGACTGCCTGGACAGTCCCTACAGTTTTATGACAAGTTTTTTTGAAAGTGGTTTTCCATTGCCTCCTTCCTAGGGGTATGAGAAAGTGATTAGCCAAAGTCGCCCACCTGGTTTTGTACCTAAGGCTTCATGGTCCTCTGGTTTCTAGCCTATTGCTAGAAACCCAACTGACTTTCTTCATAAATCATAAATATCACAGATTTCAACCTTAAAGCTATTTTTCAGTTCTGATATAGGTATGAAATCAATTTGATTTAATAATAATAATAATAATAATAATTTTATTTCTATACCGCCCTTCTCCCGAAGGACTCAGGGCGGTGTACAGCCTATTTAAAAACACAAACAAAACAATGATATAAAATTTAAAATAATTAAATAAATGGCTCAAATTTAAAACCCCAATAAATTTAAATACCCCAATTTAAAACTATTGTATTGATAGTCCGGCCTGGCGGAACAACAGGGTCTTCAATGCGCAGCGAAACACCCGGAGGTCAGATATCTTACGAATTTCCGGGGGCAGTTCATTCCACAGGGCTGGGGCTCCCACAGAGAAGGCCCTCCCCCTGGGCGTCGCCAGCCGACATAACTTGGCTGACGGCACCCTGAGGAGACCCTCTCTGTGGGAACGAACTGGTCGGTGGGAGGCTATTGGTGGCAGAAGACGGTCTCGGAGGTACCCGGGTCCTATGCCATGGAGCGCTTTAAAGGTGGTAACCAACACCTTGAATCGCACCCGGAAGACCACCGGGAGCCAGTGCAGCTCGCGCAGGAGGGGTGTCACATGGGCATAACGGGTTGCGCCCATAACCACCCGCGCGGCCGCATTCTGGACCAGCTGGAGCTTCCGAGTGCTCTTCAAGGGGAGCCCCATGTAGAGAGCATTACAATAGTCCAACCGGGAAGTAACAAGGGCATTGAGTCTACTTTGGATTTCCAAAGTAGACTCAATAAAAAATGAAAGCATCTCAGATTTAGATACAGATAGATACAGTTTAACAGAGTTGGAAGGGACCTTGTAGGTCATCTAGTCCAACTCTCTGCCCAAGCAGACCCTACACCATTTCTGACAGATGGCAGTCCAGTCTCCTCTTGAAAGCTTCCAATGATGAAGTTCCCACAACTTCTGAAGGCAAGCTGTTCCATTGCTTAAAGGATTAGTCCATACTGAATTATCAAAACATGCTTAAGTGGATTGCATTGCTACCATATTAGGCAAAAAGTTGCTGCCAGGCCTATCCAACATAAGCATTTAAGAAAGAAAGACCCTCGACTCCATTTGTAAGGAAAAGTATACATTTATTTAAGCCGAGGAAAAGCCAGAACTGAAGCTGTTACTTTTCTCCTGCCCCAGGCCCTCCCCGCTTCTCGCCCCCCCCCCCCGTCATTTTACTAGTTTCCAATAAAGTTGAAATTAGTTTTTTTGGTAACAATTCTGAGGTTTGGCACCTCTTTGACAGGTGTTCGCATTCTGTTCCCATGCCTGTGTCCTTGGATCATTCAACTGGTGTATCTCGTTGGCATTTCTGATTCTTGTATTCCCCTCCCTGTATTCCCCCTTCCCCCATATTTTATGGCAGGCTGAAATTAAAGCGAAGCAGGATTGGAACGGTGTGATGGCAGATCTAACAGTTGTTAAAATTCCTTAAAATAATTATAAAAGTACTTAATTTAAACCTCCATCCCACCAAACGTTGCCATGATATCGGGGGATGTAAGCTCTGTGGCCACGCCGAATCCCATGCCGAATCAGAAGCAACCAGAATACGACTGATCCGAAAGACCCTGCCAAACTGCCGGGATGCCACGTGGCCACCAAACAGCTGAGGGGCGGTTGTGTGGCGATGACATCACTCAGAATGGCAGAGAGGACCCGAACGAGGCCTGAAAGGCAGTGGGTAGGGGCTGGAGGAGGGAAAACCCAGCCGATTGGATAGGTGGTTTTGGCAAGCAGGCAAGCTGTGGTGTAACTATTACGTTGGCTTAATTCAGAGAGCAATTTACTCTGGGACATGTGGGAGGAAAGACATACGTGATTGGGTGATGGGAGAAGTGGTGTTTATTGTATAAAAGGTGGCAAGGAGCACAGGCATGTAGCCCTAACAAAAGATTCAACAGAGATTGTCAGTACATGCCAGGAAGTTAATAAAAGAAGGCAGCAACAGACCAGGTTTGTGTCCTTTCTTTTGCCTTCTGGTTGGAATCTGACAAAATAAATGAAA